>NW_027468870.1:34685557-34690557 GCF_046254945.1 Alosa pseudoharengus | reverse complement strand
CCCTGGTGGGTTAAAGTGTAACTGTGTCCGTGTTTTCTCAGGGAAGTGTGTTTATCTAGCAGACCAATGCCCAGGCCCTTTTGTTTAACTTAGTGGAGAGGCTCGCCCTCAAAGCAAAGCCCTCTGAAAACACACAGGAACCAGGTGGCCCCCTCACATCGGCCCCACACACACACGACAGTGTGGCCACTTAATGTGTGTGTCTGTGTGTGTGTTTATATAGCACATGCATGTATGACTATAGTCTGGTTATAGCAAGTTAGCACGGCTGCTCGACCACATTATCCTCCTGGTTCTGAATGGGCATGTGAATTTTTAACAGAAGTTGGCAGATGATGTCCTTTCGAACTGGCTAGTGTTACAGTCACCCACAGGCCATGCCCTCCTTCACTGAGGACACACCTCACTCTAACTGACCTGTGGCCATAAACAGCATCACAATGGTTACTAACAGCAACACAAAAACAAAAGATGTCACCCTAACTCTGCATTGACGTGTTATTTGTTGAGCGGTTGACTGCTTCAGCTGGTCTGTGTTGCTGAATTTTGTCAACTGCTTTTGGTTTTAAGTGGCCAGTCTTCTTGTTGTTATGTGACCAAATAAATTTACTAAATCATATGTTATGTTCCTCAAAGGAGAGATTTTAAAAGCACAGAGTACACACCATGGGACATTGCGCAATATCGTAGTTCTAGCTATATTACACATCAATTATTAAATAACAAATAATTTTGTTTTAGATCCAATTCTTTTCCATCAGGACTTAGACAGTTCTTTTCCATCAGGAAAAATGGATTTCACTGACTGTCTGTCCTTTCTCTTGTCAGCTACAGCAGTGGCTAGAACCAGCACCATAACCAATAACAGACACATGGGGGACGGAATGCGTTCCCATCTCACAGACCGGATCCGAGGACCCCGGCCTCCATGGGACCCAGTGGTGGCACAAACAGTAAGTATGTTGACATGTTCGTTCACAAACAGGAACTCTGCTGCATACCAAGCTTACATGCCTCCTCCCTTTGGCCTGAGAGGCGTGTTGCCAGTGTTAAGTCTGAACAGCCCAGTGGGCAGTTAGTGTAGGAAATCCCCTGCCGGACGGGAGGCTATGCTGGGTATCTACCTGAGGTGTGCAGCTGGTCCTATCAGTTAAGACACGTCACGTGCTGTGTTTTAGACAATGGCAGAGTTTTTTATTCCACCTGTGCCGTACAATTCAGGCATGCTTATCTCTCAGTGGGTCTAATTTCAGTCTTTCCGTTTCGTTATTTCATATATTTTTATGTCATTAGTTTAAGTTCAAGCTGTGGTCAGGGTTTGGATGCCTAGCAGTTCATTCTAAGCCAGGGACAGTTCGGACAGTTGTTGGATCTACTGTGTAGACGCAGGGGCGTTGTGGAGTGGAATATGGAAAGCCCTGTCAAGTTGTGTTTGCAGCTTCTGAAAAGACTCTCTTCCCTTCTGAGTCAACACTGCCCCCTGTTGGACCGTGTGGTCATCTCCTCTGGCTGTGATGGTGGCTTTGGCTCAACAAAAGAATGCACCGACACTGTTGGCTCACAAAGACGCCGTTCGGCTCTGTGTGAGTGAATCCCCTTTTACAGAATTGATTACACTGTGGCCCGTAGGTCTCAATTTTCGTGTGAAAGGGATCAGAGGCAGGCTCCCAGGGGCACGGCGCGGCCAACACTCTGATGATGGTGCCGTTAAATCAGGGCATCAAGGCATGGCCAATCAAACCTGCTCACCGAAGCAATCTTCTTACGGCTTGGCAGGCGACAGTAGCACCTTTTAGGATATCTTTTAGTCGTGACTTTTTTTTTATGTGTAAAAAAGAAATAACTGTTCTGAATGCATTTGTGTTATAGTATGTGCAGTTTTCCAGTAAGTCACAAAATCATCTGAATTTGGTAGCATTACTGTGCTCTAATGCAAATGGGGAAATGATGATGTTGAGATGTTATAGCAGCTAAAGATGATCAGTAATATTGTGATGATGTTGAGATGTTATAGCAGCTAAAGATGATCAGTAATATTGTGATGATGTTGGGATGTTATAGCAGCTAAAGATGATCAGTAATATTGTGATGATGTTGGGATGTTATAGCAGCTAAAGATGATCAGTAATATTGTGATGATGTTGAGATGTTATAACAGCTAAAGATGATCAGTAATATTGTGGAAGCGACAGGCTCTCTCTGTGTTTGCAGTTGATGTGGCACTGTTTCACACACACACACACACACACACACACACACACACACACACACACACACACACACGGACAGACAGACATTTACTCATGTGCCTGAGCAGAAAGGGAGCTGTCTGGTGCCATGGCAACCATTGCAGATATCCCCACCCTCGCTCCATCAAGGAGACTGAGAAAGAGAAAGAGAGAGAGAGAGAAAGAGAGAGAGAGAGAGAGAGAGAGAAAGAGAGAGAGAGTCTTTGTGTGTGTCGAGAGAGAGAGAGAGAGAGAGAGGCAGCGGATGGTAGCGGTGCTGGTGGGATATTAATAAGAAAAATCTGAAGCCGAAATGACAGAATGATAGGATGTTAATAGGACAGTGGGCAGAGTCAGACAGCATGATTGGAAAAGAGAGAGAGCGCTCGAGATGCAGTTAGACAGCTCAACAACACACACACACACACACTCACACACACACACACCAAAATAAGGGATGGGATGACTCAAGAGGGACGGGAGGGCATATGAGGACACAGACACACACACACACACACACACACACACACACACACACACACACAGAGCAAGCAAGGAAGGGAGGGCGGGCGATGGAGAGTGGAAGATGAGAATAGATGCAGTTTTAGAGTAAGGGATGAAACAAACCAATCTGCCATCTCCTCGGAAATCATTACGCATTTGGCACTACCTCACACTTAACCGTTTTTACACATACATCCGCATCCGATACATATCGCAGTCACAACACAGCATTCTTCCGTCTGTATCCATGTCCACAGTCGCTCTGATGTGTACTTTGACGTCAAAGTGTTGGAACATCTTCTTAACCCCAGAGAGGGTTGTGAGTCATGGCTAGTAACCAGACTAGCCTGTAGGGGGCAGTCATCTGCCCCTGTGTCCTGGCCCACACCGCCTGCACGTTTGAACTGGAGATTAGTTGTCTCCATGCGCTCAGCCGGCAGCTGTTTAAAATACCCCCCATGAGAGTTTCACCCCCCGACACACACCCTTTTAGGATCATGACCTGGCATAGGCTTTGGGGGTTTGTGGGAAGAGAGGGAGAGAGAGAGAGAGAGAGAGAGAGAAAGAGAGAGAGAGAGAGAGAAGGAGAGAGGGAGAATGAGAAATGGGGAAAGAAAGGGAGGAAGCGGTTGATTGAAGAAAAAAAAACGAGGAGTGGTTGCTTTGGCACCTCCTTACTGCAGTCACATCCCATGAGTCAGCCGGATACCAGGGCACTGGAGGAGTCTGGATGCATGGGTGGCGGAAACTACCGGAACGTCAGCGCTGTTCTGCCTCCATGGAGGAGGGTGTGGGTGTGGAGCAGGGTGTGGGTGTGGAGCAGGGTGTGGGTGTGGATGAGGGTGTGGGTGTGGATGAGGGTGTGGGTGTGGGTGTGGATGAGGGTGTGGGTGTGGAGGAGGGTGTGGGTGTGTGTGTGGGTGTGGGTTTTTGGCTGTATGCGGGTGGTGTGTGGGTCATTGTTCCACTGCCCACTTGCCCTTATCATCACTCACTTTGAAGTCATGAACTCGCCCTAACTGGGAAAATATGGAAAGTATGTGCCGCCGCTGTGCCACCGAGCCCCTCTCCACCCACTTACTCAGGCCCTGGCCACTGAGTCCACCTACTCACACTGGCTCATTGTGGGACCTGAGTTTGTGTGGTCGCGCGTGAATCAGCCCCAATTTATTGGGGGTGGGGGGCGAGCTACACACACCCACACCCCCCCACACACACACACAATACGGGGGAGCAGAGCAGAAATGCAGCACATGGAAGTCCCCGCACTGGAATCTGTCACTGTGTCAAGCAGAGCGGAACAGCAGCGGCGTGAGAGACAAAAGCAGAGGGCTCACTTCCAGTGCTAATGAGAGAGAAGAAGGGAGAGAGAGAGAGAGAGAGAGAGATGGAGGACAGAGAGAGAGAGAGGGGCAGGGAGTGGGGGAAGAGACACAGACAGGAAAGAAAGAGAGAGAGAGAGAGAGACAGGTGGTGAGAGAGGAAGATGAGCAACACATCTGTATGGGTGTGTGTGTGTGTACTGAAGAAGGGAGAGAAAAAGATATGGAAGAGGGAGAGAGAGAGGCAGAAAGAGGGCAAATAGAAACAGAGAGGAAGAGGGAGACACAGACAGAAAAGGGAGAGAAAGGGATAGAGAGAGAGAAGACAGATGGAGAGTGAGGAAGAGGAGCAGCACATCTGTAAAGGTGTGTGTGTGTGTGTGTGTGTGTGTGTGTGTGTGTGTGTGTGTGTCCTGTGCTGTGCAGTGCTGTGGTGTGTGTGCTGTTGTGCTGTGCCGTGCTGTGTGTGTGTGTGTGTGTGTGTGTGTGTGGTTGTGGCGTTGTTGTGCTGTGCTGTGCTATGCTGTGCTGTGGGGTAGTTGTGATAGGGATCGTGACTCAGCAGTGGTGCTGGCAGCCTGTCAGACTCATCAGCATTTTGGGAGCTCGCGCTGTGCTGCCACCGGACAGACGCGCCACACCAAATAATCCTCCATCTTGGATGGGGAGGAGAGGGAAGCCACGCAGAGAGGAGCGGAGCGGAGCAGAGCAGACTAGAGCAGAGCAGGGCCTGTCCGGCTCAATCCAGTCCAGTCCAGGCAGGCAGGCCCGTCTGTGTGCCGGGGACTCGCCTGCGCTGGGTCGCCCCGCTGCGCCCTCCCCTCACTGGGTGCCGGTCGAGGGGGCACGGCTCCTCCTCGACTCCCTTTGTCCCGCCCTAGCCCCGGGCGAGCGACCAATGGTGTGGTGGAGCCGCTCCCGTTTGGAGTCGTTCGAGGCGGGCTCT
>NW_027468870.1:34650557-34683057 GCF_046254945.1 Alosa pseudoharengus | reverse complement strand
TCCCATGAGCCTCCTCTCTCCTCTCTCTCTCTCTCTCTCTCCCTCTCTCCCTCCGCTTTCTCTTTTCCAGACAGAGCTGTCACCATTGTGTTTGTTTTCTTAGTATTCATCTTTTCGATATTATCTGTTCCCTAAAGTTGAACTCTCCCTTCCCTGCCCCCTGTCTCTTTTTATCTCTGTGCTGGGCTGTCACCGGGTGCCGTGCTGCCAGTATCCAGTGTGTGTGTTTGTGTTCTGAGGATGAGGCTGGAACGGGATGAACTGAGATTTAGACAGCACCATGCCTCTTTGTAATGCATCTACTGTATAACAGGACTCAAGGCAACCCGTCTGTTCCTCATTTTAAAGGATACATTAAGGATTATGGAGATATATTTTTTAACGACTAAATAACAAACTTTGCCCGCTGATCTCCAGCGTATTGATGAGATTGATGGGAGTTATCATGGGCCAAAGGGCGGAGATGGCAGCACTGCAGCCTGCAGTAGTCGCTGGGTTTCCATTCCATACAACTTATTTAGTGACATGTTTGACTATTAACAAACTATTAACTTGCAACACCTATCACTGGTTTCCATGCCTGTTTTGATCACACAGCTGTTCACAGCTCCTTCTTTGATTTGGACAATGGCAATTTTGTAGTTCACTTAGAGCGGCCGATAGAAACATGCACAGACTAGCCTTTTCCGTAGCTGAATTTTCATGATTGAAATACTGTATGCAAATAAATGGAATGGAAGCTCAGCTACTGTCACCGACTACCCCACTGATTGTGAGCCTGGGAGGATCTACGACAGACAGACTGATTGACAGGCACTCAGGACCTCAGCTTGGTGCTTAGCAGTAAAGAGCCCTGGGCACCAATGTCTGATGCCTGTTGCTATTAATAGACTAGAAGGTGATTGCTCCATAATCGTTTCATTTATTGGATTGGGAATTGCAGCGCACACCATTATGTTGCTCTCAAAAGCAGTCAGGATGAGCGGTATTTTTGTATTGTCGGTCTGTGTGTCTGTGAGTCTCTGGTGTGTATATGTGTGCAAGTGTATAAGAGGTAATGAATTTCTTTTTGTGTTTTGAGTTCAGACGAGAGTGACCTTGTCTGTGTGTGTGTGTGTACCCATTCCTTCTGTCTTTTTAATCTCCTGAAGAGCTGGCCGTCGGGGCGATGTTCCTCAGGCGTAACCTGAGTGCCGCGGAGGCAGAGTAAACACCTCTCTCCAAGCACCCACTCCCACTTTAAACATACACTCACTTCACAAATAAAGTTGGGCTGAATTAGCCGTATTCTCTGGCCTTCGCCCACAATGGGTAAAGTAGACACACGGAGCCGGTCTAAGGGCCTCTGTCACTCACGGCAAGATGAAGGGCCATAGTCTGGCCTTGTGCTTTTCAATGAGAGGTTCATATCCTGTCGGCTGCTTTTCAAATAAACCTGCACTTACCACGGGGCCCCCATAGTCATTACTGCTACAGTAAGAACGAGCCTTGCATGAAAAATTGTGTGTGTGTGTGTGTGTGTGTGTGTGTATGTGTGTGTGTGTGTGTGTGTGTGTGTGTGTGTGTGTGTGTTCATCTTCAGGCATTAGAAAGCTTAATACTTTTTACGGCAGTGCTAATATGTGATGATTTCATTGTCACAGAATATTTCGTTCAGACAATGCATTTGTAATGGATTCTAATAATCTCAAGATCAGGCTTGAGAGCCGTGTAGTGTTGTATTCGGTTTAGTCTTAATTAATTTGATGGGAATTTAATTACACCACTGTCTTTGCACTGCCTGCTAGCATATTTTATGACTTCAATATTAATTTTGTTTATATTCTTGGTTGGATCATATAAAATATATTGTGTAGTACCACATTCGTTTAGATAGATATGTGTTTCAGAGATTTCATATATTTATCTAGTTAGATAGGATATAGAAGTATGTTAATAGGAATAAGTTATTTTAAAAATATGCACTTACCTCATCAAAAATGAAACGATTAACTTTTTTGGTATTTTTGTGTTTGAAATGTTTGGAAGAAAAGCAGAAATGACTGGATTATGCATCTCATAGAAATACAGAAAGGTGCATAAATAGAGACAGCATATCAACTGAATATGATTTCAAGTCATTTTAAAAATTCAAGCAAGCACTGGCAGTTTCTGCAATAAAAGAATACTAGACACATATTTGAAATGGTCAACTCTGCCATATATATGGTTACTATTCATTTCAAATTCAGTTAAAAAGATTTATTTCCTGAGTTCTGTAATACTTTTACAGTACAGCTCTAGCATCGTTCACTCGTGAACTTCAGCCATACTTCTTTCATCGGCCATGTCTAGTCCAAGCCTCATAAATCAAGTCCATCCTGGTCCGCAGTAGTGGTGGACGGTGTGTGTGTGTCTCAGAGCCGGTTCAGTGAGTGCATCTCTCTCTCTGTATTTTTACATGTATTTTTAGTGCTTGTGTTTCATCTTGCTGTTTCCCTTGTGGGTGTTTTTCTGTACGTAACCTTTCCATCTCTCTGCGGAACAGCCCTTGCTTTGTTCCCCATCTGGCTTGGATTTTTTAATATTGCCTTATTATTCTTTTAAGCGTGGTTCAAAGCCGCGGCAGGCAGGACGCCACATAGCTCGCATACTTTCTGATTATTCTCGAGCAGTTTGAGGAATGTGCCGTTTCTCTCACCTACCGTACCCTGAGAGACTCGGACAGAGAGAGAGAGAGAGAGAGAGAGAGAGAGAGAGAGAGAGATGGATGGGAGTTAAAGAAAGAAAGAGAGAGAGAATGAGAGAAACGGATGGTAGTTAGAGATAGAGAGAGACCGAGAGAAGTGGAGTAGGGGTAGGGACAGCACATGCTCTTGATTTTTCACAATAAATCACATGCTATTTAAAAGAATGCAAATTATTGAGAGAAAAAAATGTGGAAGCTATGCATCACCCAGCTCAGTGCTAAGCTAATTTTGTCGAGCTCTTGAGAGATGTCGGACATTTCTGAAGGGGACGTCGAGCTGCTGCTGTCTGCTCTCATTATGATGATGATTATTATTATTTTTGTTATTATTATAATTATTATTATTATTATTATTATTATTATTATTATTATTATTATTTTGTCCAGTCTGCAGTTTGGTATGGGTAGGAGGTACAAGGTGATGAGCCATGGTGTTGTGCTTCACATGTGTCACAGTCAGGAGTCCTCCTGACGCCACCTTTTATCCCCTGCCCCCTCTCCCCTGTCTCCTGTCCACTGTCTCCTGACACCCCCCTCTGTCCTATCTCCCCTGATTCCTGTCCACTGTCCCCTGTCTCCTCTCCACTGTCTGCTGTCCCCTGACTCCTGTCCCCTGACTCCTGTCCCCTGACTCCTGACTCCTCTCCCCTGACTCTTGACTCCTGTCCACTGACTCCTGACTCCTCTCCCCTGACTCTTGACTCCTGTCCACTGACTCCTGACTCCTCTCCCCTGACTCCTGACTCCTCTCCCCTGACCCTTGACTCCTGTCCACTGACTCCTGACTCCTCTCCCCTGACTCTTGACTCCTGTCCACTGACTCCTGACTCCTCTCCCCTGACTCCTGACTCCTCTCCCCTGACCCTTGACTCCTGTCCACTGACTCCTGACTCCTCTCCCCTGACTCTTGACTCCTGTCCCCTGACACCTGTCTCTTGCCCTGTATGCAGAGGGGAAGCAGCTGTCTAACAGACGATAGCATGTGTCTCAGTCTGGTTGATATTAAAGTTGCCAGTCACCAAGAGTGATAGCCGGTAGCGAGTGTGGCAGTGCTGGTGGAATTGTTGTGCTGTTATGCAGGCTGCCGTAAACATGCGTCGGGGAGTGACTCAGGAGGATGGCACGAGTAGTAGGTATGAGCATGGCCTATGACTCACAGGAAGTCTGAGGTGTGTGTGTTCGTGTTGTAAAGGATGTGACTCAGGGATCATTTTGTCCCTGATGGCGTAAATCAGATGGGAGTTGCACGTTGTTTGACCCACTTTATTGATTCTTTCAACTGACTGTCTGATAAAAATAAAGGGCAAAAAGTCACTGAGTCACAAAAGGAACTGCGTAATGGCGTATTGATGCAGTGGTGATCACACCCTGCACACACACACACACACACACAAGCACACACACACACAGGCACACACACACACACACACACACACACACTAGCCTGTAAAAGATGATTTTAGAAGCCCACACTATCTTGTACCAAGACCTTGTACCAAGACATTTGCAGATGCTTATGTACACACACACACACACACACACACACACACACATAAACGCGTACATGTCCACACACTGTGTACCCTACAGCTCATCATGCCTTAACCACGTGTTCAGAAACATTCCTCATGTGGTTGTGCCTGACTTCTCCCCTCCCTCCCTCCCTCTCTCTCTCTCTCTCTCTCTCTCTCTCTCTCTGTCTGTGAATGGGTGAGTCATCAGTGAGAGTAGAGGAGCCCGCTTGCGTTGCGTTCGCTTGCGCATGGACTGACGGAGGGGATGGACTGGCTCGGACACACCCACTCCGGGTGAAAGTGCCCTCTGTGGTCAGGCCCCAGACGTCCAAACCCACATGACGCGCTGCTCTCTCTGGGTCAGCCCTAAGCAGTGGGGAATGTCACAGGAAAATAAGAAATCTTTGCACAATAACACATACATGCACACACACACACACACACACACACACACACACACACACACACACACACAGGCACATACAAACTAACACACACACAGACACAGACACATACAAACACACACACACACACACACACACACACACACACATACACACACACACACTCACAATATTACTAGCATTTCACTTAAATGTGTTGTGTGGGGGAATATCCTGAGCAATATTCTCGACACATTTGTCTACGTCATGACTAAACCGGGCCGGGTAAATTGGGCAAAGCCCTGTTGTCAGGGAGCATCCATGCAGGTAATCAGATCAACAAGCTTGACACTAGATGCCGTGAGTGCGGCGGCATCGGCCATTGTCTGCCGTGACTACCACGTCTGCTCGTTTTTATGGAATGAACAGCTCTGACTCAGGGCTGGTATTTTTGCGGAGTTGGAGGAGAACGCGACGAGGTTTGGGAACTGTGTCACGCCGAGGACAAATCGAGGCCTGTGACTCAGGACTTTTAGGTCATCAGAACAGTCCTGCTCGACCCGGCCTGGCTTGGCAGACGTGCGTAATGGGCCGTCATAGTCCAGTAAATATCCTGTTGGGAGTAGCTCTGTGTGTTGGACATGTTTTTGTGTCGAGGCCTGTCTTGGCTGAAACCCTGAGGGCTTAAATAAGACATGTACCTAAGCAGTTTTAAACAGTATGACTACTCTCTCTATTTCTGTCTCAACTTTACACTGTCACTGTTTGTGTCTTTGGGCTTTCTACTCATCTCTGTCTGTTTGTGTCTGTCTCATTTTTGTCTTTCCATGATTCTTTTCCTCTCCCCCTCTCTCTCTCCCTCCCACCCTCTCTCCCTCTCCCTCTCTCTCCATCTCTGTCTCTGCCTGTAGCTCATTGTGTCTCAATTCAATTCACCTTACTTCACATAAAATGTCTTGGTGTGTCAAATATGTACATCTGCATTAGTGTGTTATGAATTGATATCTAAAAATGGTCATTGAAGAGTAAGTATGTAGCACTAGCATAATACATGTAGATATTTGTGTTGCCGTGGCAGCAGTATGATGAGTGTCCTACAGTATGTTGGGGACGAGGGTGAGGTCCTCCTCAGATACCTGTGCACACCTTCTCTATTGCAGCAGTCTCAACAATCAGTTTAGTAATCAATTCTAGCTATCCACAGCTTCCTTGTACACCAGATAAAAGAGTTTGTTACATTTTGATTATGTAAACTAAAGCAACTGCCCTTCACTGAAACCTTCTGGTAGTCTATGTTATTTTGGTCAGTTTCAGTTTCAACATTTTGTCACGACTATCCAGCACGTTACCACACGAGAGGTTCTTGAACTGAAATAGCCCTGAAACTCCAAGCTATCCAATTACTTTGGCTATACAACTTAGCTTATTATTATTGGTACTGAGAGGAAAAGTTACCGAATGTTGCTTGTAACTATTGAAACACTATTTAAATGTTTTATTTAAGAATACTGTCCTGGCTATAGCTCTGCCATTGTTATCAGAGTTATCATTGTGATTGGTATCTCTGCATGTGGGTTAGTTAATCCTCCTTGGCTACCATAGGTCTACTTTACTGGAGCATGCATTAGAACATGCAAAGGCATGCCTAAAAGACTTGCCTTGGTGTATCTGAACAAGTTTAGTTTGAAATGAAAGGTTATCCACAGACCCTTTACTGTAGTCTTGTCTCGTTTATGAGATCCTCATTGGTAGCATTCATTCATTTTTATATGCATTTTTTTGACATTGTTAACTTCTCTCACTGCACCACTGCATCTCTCATGAATGTTTTGTATTCACCAAGACTGGATTTTTGTTGTGTAATATTAAAGGGGTTGTGGCTGAATACCTTTGCCTAATGGTTAAGTCTAAGCACCTACAGTAAAAGGGATTATATTTTTAAGGGGATATATTTGTATTGATTATGTATTCATGTATTTAGCATAACAAATACTCAATAGATAAAGCAACCCAGAGCCTTTTAAGCAATAGCATGAAATGCTATAGCAGTCGCTGTCATAATGCAGAATTATTAATTGATTTTGAGACATTTCGGGGGGAAAATCCACATGGAAGAGGAATCTGTTCTGTTTCTTGACATTCTTTTCTCTGGCAATGGCCATGTAATTCTTATTCTTGCAAGATAGTTTGTTTGGTCACTGTATCAATTATTGGCCACGGTTGAACAGAGCCTAGAAACTCATACAATTATATCACCTATTTTTTTAGAGAGTCTGATAAAAAAAATAATAAGATAAAAAAAAAACCATTCTTCCTGGAAACAGATTTTTGGCTGTTAGATCTTTTTTTCTCTATATAGCTCAGCATGTCATAACAATTTAAATAAGTCTACCAGCTAATTTATGTCTTAGCCATCCTCCAAACACCCATCATCACATCTGCTCTGCTGTCTTTCAAGTAGTGTGTGCTGTGCAGTGTCTAGCGCAGTTTGTCATGACTGTTGGAAACAGTCGTAGTTCTCCGATCTATTTGGCATGATAGCTACAGTCCTGGAGTTAATATTTGCCCCAGCTGTTATTTTATCCATTTATCCATTGATTTTGTTTTTTATTTATTTTCAAGACATATATGAATGTTATTAATTAAGTGAAACACTTTTATTCATAATTTCTTTGTGAAATAGTGTGTGTGATTTTAAAAAGTAAAAAAATATTAGTGCAAGTTTCTGCAATATGTTGCACAGCATTCAGCATGCACAACATACATTACCTTATATATGACATATGTTTTCTCATTCATTACAAAAAAATATACATGACCTTATACATGTATCTCATGTGTTCTCATTCATTACAAAAAACATGCATTACCTTATATGACATGTTTTCTCATTCATTACAAAAAAAATTAATTACCTTAAATGACATTTGTTTTCTCATTCATTACAAACAATATACAAGAATATAGCATGAGCAGTGGTCATTTAGTAATCTAATAACATTAGCCACATAAAATGTCCTATGGACCATAACATGGTAATTTCAGGCAAAGTTACAAGCAAGGTACAATTAGATGTCTAATTAGTTATTAAATGCACTATATGTGATCAACTATCCTTTAGTTATTCGTCTCACTTGATTAAGTCTTCTTTGCAGTCTGAGACATGAGAGGAGTGCTGCTATGAAGGAGCTTGTTTTTGAGGGCTACGTCTGAGATACATCCCAGAGTTCTAGTGTTTGTTTTTACTGTATGTGGTTAAAGCCAGTGGGTAATGGAAGTCATTGATACTGAACAGTGTTGAGTCAGACCCCAGCTTGGTATTTCACTGCATGTCTCTGTGGAAAACTGTTTGTTTTCCTCTCGTTTTTACACACCTACTCCCCCGGTTTTGCTCTCTTTCTGTCCGTGTCTCTCTGTCACTCTCTCTCTCTGTCCATCCGTCTGTCCATCCCCCTTTCCCTCCCTCTCTCTCTCTCTCTTGGCCTTGTCTCTGCCTCAGCAGGATCTTTAACTGCTGCTCAGAGGCCCACTAAAGGATGGCTGTGTTCGGACTTGGCAGGCGTACGATCGCTCATTCGGGCTGCATAAACACCTTCCCCTACTTAGCTCTCCCACCCCTGAGCCTCCGCTCCTTCTTCCTCTCTCTCTCTCTCTCTCTCTCTCTCTCTCTCTCTCTCTCTCTCTCTACCTCTACCACTGGCCATCCATGGAGCACAGCCTTTAAGTGCTTTAGAGCTTTACATACAGGTGGTGAAGGTGTTTGTTTTTGGAGGAGTTTACTCTCCGTTATGAGAGATGAGGTGAATCTCACGCTGGGCCGTGGTCATTTTGGTCAACAGCTCTGGAAGTAAAAATAGTCTGGGTTTTGCAGACCCAATTACAAGTGTCTTCACATAGTTTTTTTTCTTTTTGCTAATGACAAGACTTTCTTTCTTTTGTTTGTTTTTGGTGTGTTTGAGTTTTTCCACCAGGCTAGACTTCGTAGCCTAGTTATTCTTCATCAAACAATTATGACATCTACAGTCATATATCAGGCTGCCTTCGTGAAAGGAGATGTTTGTTTTAAAAGCGGTATAAAATATATTCCTTAACCTAATTATTTTGGCACAAACAAGTTCTTTGAAAAAATGCCCAAAGTGATTTTTTTTTGTCAAATTATTATTATTTTTTTTTAAATTAAGGTTCAATTAAAGATGCATCAAACGACACAAACAACAGACGAAAAGAAAACAAACAAAACAAACAAACAAGCAAGCAAGTCAGCAAGCAAAACCAAACTAACAAAACTGACAACAAAGATGACAAAAATAAATCATGCTGTCTCTTCTAAAGCAGCAGGAAGATAGCAGGTGATGATTGTGATCACAGGAAAGCAGCTTATGCTGTTTTCTGGGGGTTGGTGGCCTCCAGGTAGGTCCCTCTGTAACGTGGATCATCCCAGCGGTGGCGGGCTGAGGGGGAGAGCGTACTCTCCAGAGGAAGGGCCCGGGTTCTGGGGGCCGAGGCAGCCCAGCTAAATGGGCTCCATCTGAAAGGAAATCTGTGTGAGGCAGATAAAGGAGATTTGGTCTGGGAGATGTGAGAAAAGGGGGTTAGAGAGTTCACACTGAAAAGGGTGGCTTTTCATCACGGCATGATGCATTCACTCTCTCTTTCTGTTTCTGTGTGAGTGTGTATGTGTGAGTGAGTGAGTGAGTGTGTGTGTGTGCGCGGCTGTCTGCCTCTGTGTGTGGCTTGTGTTTAATTGTGTGTGTGTGTGTGTGTGTATGTGTGTGTGTGTGTGTGTGTGTGCAATGAGTATGTGAGAGACTGATGGAGAGAGGATTTGCGTGTTTGTGTATAGATGTGTGAGCCTGTGTGTGTGTGTGTGTGTGTGTGTGTTAAAGAGAAAGTCTGTGTGTGTGTGTGTGTGTGTGTGTGTGTGTGAGAGAGTGAGAGAGAGAGACAGAGAAAGAGAGAGAGAGAGAGAGTGTGTGTGTGTGTGTGCACTCCATGCTGTGGCTCAGTGAGGTGTAGTGCCCTCTTACCTCACTGCTCAGGCATTCCTGTCCAGAAAGCCTGTGCGAAGTGAAAGACTGGAGCTCTCACAGTGAGGGTATTCATAGGCCCAGCCTGGTGGGAGGACCAGACGCCTGTTAGAATTCTATTCACAGACAAAGGCAATCCAGCCCAGCTCACAGATAGAGAATAGAGAGTGAGAAAGAGAGAGAGAGAGAAAGAGAAGAGGGGACAGAGACTGAGAGAAAAAACGTAAAAGATTCAGACAGACAGAACGGAAAAACAATTTTAATTGATGAAATAGACTATTTAGTGCCTCTGCAATGCACATGTGTTATTAATATGTTATAAGCGATCGTATGGGTAATGATTTTGTTATTAACGTGTTATAAAACAGACAGGCCAACAGACATTTGCACGTTGTCCCATGGTACCATTGTGTCCTAATAGCATAATTGCTTGGTATCTGTGGGTGACAGCATGCTGACATGTGTCCTGTAAGGTCGGCCCCAGCACACTATCCCTTATGTCACCGGTTTCTTCCAGTCTCAGCGCGAGTCTTCCTCCTGCATTATGCATTCCTCCATCTTTTCTCCATCTTTCTCTGGCCCACTCTACACACATCACCCCCCCCCCCTCCCCCATACACACACACACACACACACACACACACACACACACACACACACACACACACACGCACACACACACAAACACACACGCTCTCTCTCTTACTTCTCCCTGGCCCCTCCTTTTCTCGGCTATAACCCAGCCCTCCTCTGTTCACCCCAACCAATCCTGGCTCTCCCGATAGCCTCCCCCTCCCGTCCCCCTCCCTGCTGTATTCTTTAGCCTGGCTGCTCCTCCAAGTGCGTCCCGTCGTTCCCCCCTTGCCGAGGCCCTACCCCTGTATCGGGTGGCCCGGTTCACTGTGTCCTCAAACAACCCGTGCTACAGGAAAGGGGCCCCAATCTGGGGAGGCCCACCTCAGCTCTCCTCTCCCCTCCCCTCTCGCTCCCCCTCACGCTCCCCCTCTTTCTCTCTCCCTTCCCTCTCTTTTCTCTCTCTCTATTTCTCTCTCCCTCTCCCTTCCCTCTCTCACACTCTCTCTCTCTCTCTCCATCCTCTCTCTCTCTCGCTCTCTCTGTCTCTCCCCACACAAGCCAGAAAGCGCAGAGACGCAAACTCAAACCAGAGGCAGCTGAGGCAGCCAGACTCCGGCCCCGCAAGCGAGCCGCTCCAGTGGCTGAGTGTGCCGCATCCACCAGGGAGGACATTCTGCTCCAAAGACCAGCACACACGGAATCATGGGCACATGACATGTATAGGCGTTACATATACCTAATTGTGGCAGTCACACATACAGTATCTACACACATGCATACAAATACAGTACATGCAAATGCACTTGCACATACACATATACAATTGCATGTCCATACACGCATACACACATGCACATGCGTGCATGCACATAATCACAGATGCATATGCATGCACACGCATACTAAGGGTCGCACAAGGGTTCTTGAGCACTAAAGCTCTCAAACAGTTACAATTATTCTGGAGTATCTGTATTTTGTACTCTGTCACCTTTGGAATAAGGTTGTAGCCCTTGGTGGACAACAGGTATGAATGGTGATTGTTTTTTTCAAAGGGACCTGTCCGAAACCCAGCCGGATATATATCCCCTTGTCACTTTCAGTGCAAGTTGTAAGTTTTGTAGATGTTTTGGGGAAATGGAATGAAATCGCTAATGTAGTCATGTAAAGCAAAGTTGTAAAGCAACAGCATGGTTTTGTATAAAGTGGTAGAGCAACAGCATGTATTTGTTAGAGTTTGTTATAGGGCAATTCCACGCAAAACTGTCACATCCAAAATGCCAACACAATGTCATTGTATTTAGTTGGCGTTATGGACGTGACAGTTTTGCGTGGAATTGTCCTATAGTATAGAGAAGCATAATTCACCTGTTCTGACTCAAAATAGGTAGTTCTTCATTGTTGCATTTCAATATGCAAATTTAATTTCACAGCTGTGTTTGTGATGAAATGAACATGCAGGATTCATTGACTTAACAAAGCAATCAGCCACTATCTGAATACAGTAGGAACACTTGGGGAAAAACCCACTTCGATGACGCAACTTTCTATCTACTGTCTTCCTATCTTTCATCTTCTGGCTACTGTAGAATGACTAAAGTGTCATCTTTGTTTCTTTTTTCTTAATTTGATGGTTTTCTCTGTGTTTAGAGATTGTGCTACGTACTCCATTATTTATACATGATGCACGCAATGACCCCTGCTCCCGCTCTATTTTTCCAGGCTAGCACTATTCAATGTAAAATGATGTTCTCGTGCAGCCCCTAACGTCACATGCACACAGACATCCAACTACAGTACATACACTTACTGAATATGTCAGCATATGGACAAATCATTTAATTGTTCAAGTGGTTTCGTGCTCTGCTTTATTTATGGTCTGTAAATTTGCTACCACATATTCCCTGCACCATATGTTGCCATACAGATGGTAACCTTTGATGGCAGTTGTACAGTATGCTTGGGGTTCATAATGACATTACCAGTACAATCATATGGTATGTCCACCGAGCCTGTTCACAATCCATGCCAAGGCAGTCAATGCAAACATGCATGGAAAAACAAATCATAAGATGGATGGAGAGAGAGAGAGGGAGGAGAGGAAACAGAGTGAGTGAGAGAAAGAGGGAAGAGAGAGAAGAGAGAATGGATGTTGACAGGACACCTCCCAGCGTCGTACACGTCCCCCCGCATCAGTGTCGAGCTGGATCACATGACGGCACGTCAGCGCTCGGATTGGAGGCCACAGGGAGCAGGGTGTCCCGTTGGGGGTGGGGAGGCGTGGGGCGGTTGTGACCACTCGCCTGGCCACGGCTCGGCGCGGCGCGGCTCGGCGCGTAAATAGGCCAAAGTGGCGTGCCACTCGGCTACTCCGCTCTACTCCCTTCCACTCCGTGCCCCATCAGGTCAGTGGAGAGTGTGAGCGCCGGCGTGGGGGGCGTGAGAGAGAGAGAGAGAGAGAGAGAGAGAGAGAAGGGTCAGAGACAGAGCGAGGGGAAGTCCACGCTGCCCACTCACTCATGCGTGACTCAGCAGAAATTTTGTGAATGGCCGTCTGTTCAGATGCCGCCGTGGGACCTCAGAGTGGACAGAGGGGGGGGGGGGGGAGAAGGGTGGGTGACTGTTCCTTTTGATGACAGGTCCTCTTTCCTGTAGGCTTCTGTGTATGTGTGTGTGTGTGTGTGTGTGTGTGTGTGTGTGTGTGTGTGCGTGCGCGTGCGTGTGCGTGTGTCTGTATGTATGTGTGTGTGTGTGTGTGTGTGTGTGTGTGTGTGTGTGTGTGTGTGTGTGTGTGTATGTGTGTGTGTGTGTGTGTGTGTGCGTGCGTCTGTGCGTGCGTCTGTGTGTGTGTGTCTGTGTGTGTGTGTGTGTTTGTGTTTTTTATTCTGAGGATGAGTCTGCATATTCCTCCATACACCTCCTCTGCAGACAGTCGCAGGTGCATGCTGGGTAATTGGGTAGTGGGCATGGGGGTTGGGGTGGGTGTGGGTTGGGTAGAGAGGAGGAGGGGGAGGGGAGTCGGTGGGGGGAGAGGTCTAACGGACGTGGCGGCGCTCCAGAATCAATTGGCGGTGTAATGAGATGGCAGCCGGCCAGGTTACCATGGCGCTCGCCCTCCCCGTTCTCCTCCAGAGGCTCTGTAAATTAAACTGAGAGAGTGAGAGGGAAGGAAGGAGGGAGCGAAGGCAACGGAGAAAGGGAGAGAGAGAGAGAGATTTTGAAAGGGAGAGTCTTGGTGATCAGGAATGGAAAGGAGAGAGAGAGAGAGAGAGAGGGTGTATGTTTGAAATGTCACTTTCTTTTTGTTTTTTTCCTCCAATTCATTCTCTGTCTGCCTCTCTCAAACATGCACAAACACACACAAACACACACACACACACACACACACACACACACACACACACACACACACACACACACACTCAAACACAGACATAGACACACACAAAACCTTATTCTCTTTCTCTCCATTTGAAACTGAGCTTGAGTGCTGTTCTTGAGTGTTCTACTAATGCAGAGGCACAAGCTGTGGAGGCCCAAGTTTGTGCCAGAATGATATTTTATTATTATTAAAATGTCCAAAGACATGATATCTTTTATGGTGTTCGGGGGGAAGGCAGGAGAAGTGGCAGGGGATGAATAAGGAGATTGTCTCCCCTAAAGTTGTCCTTCTTTGGGTTTGCCATATCCTCCAGCTCTCCTTGTCTGCAGCACGTGTCCTCTGAGTTTAAACCCATTATTTAGTATTAAGGACAAGTGTTGCTTGTGTGCCGTCATACTCTCAATCTGCTGCGCTTGTCCGATAAGTCATAATCTCGTCCTCTTATTATGAGCCCCCCTCCTTTTTTCTCTCTCTTTCTCCTTCTCTTTCTTTCTCCTCTCTCTCTCCTTCTCTCTGTGTCTGTCTCAGCCTGCTTGCAGTCTTCATTCTTTGCCATGATATCTGGTCCTACACCCCGCCCCCCCATCAGCATCATCTTCTCACTCACCCCCACCCCCACCGCCACACCCCGACCCCAGACCTCATTGCTTTTCCTGGCCGGATCAGGGGCATTAGCAGGGCCCCCTGATTTTTCACTGTAAACGGGCGGATTTCTCGCTGGCGCGGCACGTTGTGGTGTGGCCGTGCCCGTGGCTCTCTCCGGCGTGCCTGTCAGGCGAGAGATGTGTTAATATGGAGCGCCTTGGCAGCGCTTGGCTAGCGATTAGCACGAACGCGGCGCTTACTGGAGCTGAATTGAAATTAAAGCGTGATTAATATAGTAATTAGGTGCTCCTTTCTCCAACACTGCACCCCTCTGCTCTGTAGGTCTTTGGCTGCTTTTTTTGTTTTTTTCCCCCCTCTCTCTGTTTCTCTGTCTGGTTTTGGCCGAATGCCCCTGCAATGCCCCGTCTGTCTCAAGGGGTTGCTTTTTTTGACGATTTATACAGTTTGCCATTATGTATGCATTTAATTAATTAATTCATTATTATTATTTTTTTTTTTTATATTTGTTGTGGGGGGCCGGGGCAGAGAAAAGGAAAATGACTGGTGTTCTGGGTAACAACACAATTTAACATCAATTTACGTTTCAGCGCCTTGAGTAATTAGATATGGAAATGTTTTGCTGTTGCCCATTTCAAGATGTGCACTCTGCTCAAGAAAATACGTTTCAGTGCAACAGTCTCTGTTGAAAACTTGCTTTGGATACAGGAGGAAATGAAGGTCATATCAGGTCAGAAAAAAAAAATGTGCATCACATTTAAATAGAAAAATCCCAAGTCTTTATTTCACATACAGAATACAATTGAGATCAAGCTGAATAACTTAAGAAAAATATGTTCCTATTTTCCTATCTAACTTAAGAAAAATATGTTCCTATTGGCATATCTTTCAGGGGTGTGTTTCAAAAATGTTCAGATTTTTGTTTTAGTCCCAGAGCTTTTTCGTTTAGTTGTTTTTCAGTCTTTGCACCTTTGGAATGTGCCTTCATGTGTGAGCGATGGCTAGAATCTGGGATTTGAAGGAATCTGTGTGCCATTCCTTTGTTGTTTACAGCAAATTATCGGCACAAAAGCAACTTATTTCTTCTTTTCCTTCCTTCAGTGTTTGTGGAGACTATTTCTGGGAAGAGATGCACTATTTGGGTATGTGTGTGTGTTTGTGTGTTGGCAGAGAAAGTGCAATTAAGAATAGTTTTTCATGTTTTGTGCATGTGTGTGTGTGTATGTGTGTGCTCTGTGTGAGTGTGTGTGTGTGTGTGTGTGTGTGTGTATGTGTGTGCATATCTGTGTGCATATGTGTGTGTGCTGTGTGTGTAATATATTTACTTGGACTCTGACTCAGATAATCATACTGGTTTCTTGTAAATGCTGAATTGGCCGATGGAAATACTCTGCAGGAAGTTGCCATTTTGTCTAAGCTCAGTCCACGGTACACAGTGTCATTGTGCCGTAGTCCCATTGCAAGGTAGCCGGGTTTTTTTCCACTTTTCACTGTTTTTGCATGTTTCATGTGTTTCAGTGTCTCATGACACTCCTGGAAGGTTAATAAGTAAAGAAGCATTTAGCACTATGGAGTCGGGCTCTTCCAACCAGTGTGTTGCGTTGTGTTTTGGCCGGCCGTTAGCACCCTGGAGTCTGGCCTGCTCCTGACGGAGGTGACACAGTCTGTTTGAGGTGTGGATGAGTTAGATGAGAAGAGGAGGTGCCGCAGTCAAGCATGAGGAGAATATCAGAGAGAGAGAGAGGGAGGGAGAGAGGAGAGGAGGGAGGGAGGGAGGAAGCAACAGAGACGATAAAGAGACGTTAACTCTGCAAAGCCTTCACATTGTTTCTATCTTTAGTTTTTTGGGAGGCAGTATTTTGGGAATTGTTCTGTATTGATGGTAATTTTGAGGGCGATGGCGCTACCGCAGAGGCTGATGGTGACAGTGACTGATAATTAAATCATAACATCGTTACAGTATTTATATCTCACTGAAAATTCACTTGGTTTTTATTTTCCTGAATTGTCACAATTGCTAAGTTCATGAGTATGTCAAAATAACCAGGTTGCACAATTTTTGGATGGGTCATGCATAGATAGTCAACAATCAGTAACTTGTTTCACAAATATGTAGTGAAGTTTGAACACACTTGTCAACTTAAACTGTGTCTAAACTACATGTCAGCTGATCACCTAACTTGTCAACTTATACTGTGTCTAAACTACATGTCAGCTGATCACCTAACTTGAATGAGAGAATAAAAAAATATGCCTGTTATATTTCTTATTGTTCACAGATTGTCACATGATGCTATATGGATTGCTAATAGTACTATCCACATTAAGAGACTATTGCCTTTCCCATGCTTGTCAGGATTAAGGGCCCTAATAGATGATCACTAGATGTGTTTAAACACAACAAAGAAGGACCTTACACAAAGCTGTTTTGATTGCTAGCATACAATCATTTTGTTAATTTCATGACATGCGCACAGATGTTCATGCGTTTTAGTTTTGACTGGTGCCTCATTTGCGTGTGTCCAATCAAAAAGGTAAGCTAGGCGTTGTGTGAAAATTGTTCTGAGGAATTGTTTTGAGGGAGGTGTTTTAAATTCATCCTGCATCTTGATTTTCAGTTGTCTGGCAGGCGCATGAAATCTAATATCTGCCTAGTTTGACAGCATCAAATTGACCACTCAGTTATTAAATTGACCGATCATTTAACTTAGCAGACAGTGAATTAGCTTATCATTCATCGGATCCTTCATGTGCAACAGAAAGTGAGAAAGATACTAAATATTTTACAAATATTTGTATTTTACAGCAAAATTCTTAGTCAGTTTAGATCACTGGTCAAGGCATCGTTCTCCCATGACCGTTAGAATAGTCAAACGTCTCAGTATAGTGGCAATGAAGATAGGCCTACAGTGAAAACAAGTGCCATGTTTCTGTCTACAAATGGGATAATTCTATAAAATATAAGTTTACTTTTTAAATCTGTTTATTAAATATGTGTTGTTGCTATCACAGACTACTGAAACCAAAACATAGAAGTTGACATTTTCCAGCTGGTCTGGGAACTGTAAGTAATGTTGCACTGATGGATCAACCACATAAAGCTGTTTGTATACAACTTGCCATAATAGTTTAGTTGTAAAAAAAATTGCACAAATCATATAGGTATAATTATTTAATGTCTGTATTATGTAGAATGTTACAAAATAAAAAATAAAAACTGAGAAGGTAGACAATACATACCCATCCATGGTATTCCCTTTGCACCATCACACACCTTCTGTCTCAGTTCTATATCTTATTATTTAACTCTTTTGTGTTGAACTTGGTAGTAAAGTTCAACCAGCCAACTACCTCGGTGAGGTAAAAAATTCAAGGTAAACATTGAAACAGCTCATCTGAGAATTCCAAAGTTTAATATTAAACTAATATTATTGGAATCTTTGCTTTTGTGTTACCCATTTGGGATTGTTCTTTTCGTTCTGGATGTGGAATATGTCATGAATGTTTTGGTCTGTGTGTATTTTGAAAAGATTGAAATCATCAAGGCTCACTCCATTTTACGATCAATGTGAGTGTGGCTTGGACCGTTTTTACAATTAGCTGTGCATTTTGTTATTTTGCAAGAAAATGATTTAAAGGTGACATTAATGCTGTCAGATTATGATTGCATGTATGCATACATGCATATTCTTTTCTCCTTTGTAGGCTGTAAAGGGAATTCTCCTCCCCTTTAAAAAATAACACCCATCCTCACTAACCTTTTCACTAACCTTTCCACAATATTTTACATGAACAATTTTTCTTTGCTTTTGTGTGCATTTATTAGACCCATAAAACATTATGAAAAGGCAACAGCAATGGTTAGGTTTGGTGGTTTTGAACTATGCTGATCTTTTATCAGTTCAAGACTCAACATATTTAGTCATTTCTAAATATTTAGAAAATGTAAAGAGTTTAAATATTTTCATAACCTGCACTGATGTCTGTTGGACTTTTACCAAATGAATAAGAAATGGCTTGTCATCGCAGCACATGCCAGAACTCCTGTTTTTCACCTGTCTCACACAGACTTCCTACTACTCCAGAGTCCTCTCTGTGAATACCTAAAATAGAAGTTCTTCTTAACTCCTGACATTGATTTTCACCCTTTTCTGACTATCATCATGTCACACAACTCGTTGCCCTTCCAAGTAGGGCCCATTGTTTCTATTCGGTCAATATTACAACTAGTATTAATGATACCACTGATATTAAAAAAGGGATTCAGGCAATTTGGCCTAACGAATGTATAATGAATTTATATCAAGCCTTGTTTGCTGTGCTGCCTGCAGTGGGGTCCTCATACAGTAGGTTGCTAAACCCGGTTCGTAGCAGATTTCACGAGGCCCATCTCTCCTGTAGATCCAGTGGTAGTTGAATGGGTGAACTTTTGGTCTCCTTCATTTCATAACTAGCAACTAGTACCTCCACCGACACTCCTGCATTCCTTCTTTGTGCTTCATGCGTGAGTAAAAGATATAGACAGAGAGGAGGGAGCAAGATGGATGACAAGAAGGGGGAGGCAGCCTGATTAGAAAAAGAGAAGACCGAGCATCAGGCCAATTCAAAGACGGGATCTTGGCTTTCCTCGAAACAGATGTTGCTTGTCATTTGGTTGTTGGGCAGGCAGCTGCTCAGCTGAGCACACAGGCTTTTCAGTGGCTTTCACTGGGACGACTGCTGTCTCTATACATGTCGTCGCTGCTTTCTCTCTTTCACCACCAGTCAATCCAAAACATTCGGTAGGTCTCGAGTCAAGACACATTTTGTGATGTTGTGGTTTTTTTTTTGTTGTTGTTTTTTCTTTTTCCGCAATGTTTTATTGCTTGCCGTCTTTCCCTGATACAAGCAGCAGCCCGTATCCGCGGGTTTTAGTGTTAGTTCTGTGCTGTGTTGCTGTTGATTGCGGGGTTGGGTTGTTATTGCCGCCTCTGGCTAATGTGGACCCGACTCTTGAGAGCCCCTGCCAAGCTGCTCCCCGGAAAATAGAGACTCAATCGGTAAGTCGACATAAACAAGCCTTAAGCCACCCAATACAAGTTCTTACTGTTGTTTGGTTTTTGACAGTGTATTAGTGAGTGACTTTGGAAGTTTTTTTTGTTTTTTGTCTTTTGCTCCGTGATCTTTTTCTCTTGCTCGAAGGTTGATCTTCCAGCCGGCCTCTCATTTTCTTCAGTGTGCAATCCCCCCTGCTCCCGCCCCTTTTATTGAAATTCATCAGGACTTTGTTTCACTCTGCACTCTTCATCATAAACCCGTCTGACCAGTTCACAGGAGGAATGAGGTCATTAGGCAATGTGCTCCTGGGTCAATTTGAACTCCCTTCTCTCCTTTTATATGTCCATACATGTCTCTCTTTCTCTCTCTCTCTCTCTCTCACCCTCTTTCTTTCTCTCTCCTCTTTGATTTTTTTTCTCTCTCTCATGACTGTCCATCTGTCTTTATTCCCCCCTTTCTCGACTTTCACCACCTCTCCCTTGCTCATTCGATCTGTCATTTTGCTTTCTTCTTTTCTCTTGGCGTTTCCCAGTGCCTTCATTCCCCCGGGTGTCCCTGGGCAGCGGGGGCCATGATGGGCCCATGTCCTGGTGCCCCTTTTGTTCACCCGTCTGCTGGGGAGGGGGGCACTCCTGCCTCCTGGCATGGCACTGCGGGCACGGGGACAAGGGGGTTTGGCAGCAAGCTGGGAGTCAAATCTGCTCATTGAGATTCGATCGGGGGCAGGATGAGATACAGACAACTCCAAGCGAGGTGGAGAGGAGGAGGTAGAAAGAAAAATAAGCTTTCCAATCTCCAGTTTGGCAATTAAGTCTTCCTTTGTGTCTTTGTGCCCCCCCCCCCCCATTTTTTTCCTAATGCTTTTCTCACATTTTCGCACAGCTGCAAATTGTAAACGCGGGAATACATTTGTTATTAATGGAATAAAAATGTAGACTTTGTGTTATGTGTTATGGTAAAGCGTGCAGCTAGTGAGACGAAAGATCCAGGACACTTGCAGTATAGACTTTTAGTATATATCTGAAGATGGAATGGGTGGGGTGTAGGGTAGTAAAACAAAAGCAGGAAGAGATATGTTGTTGCACCACAACCAGGACTGCAGTGTGTGTATCACTGAAAAGTGTCCCCAGTCGTCCTTCCCACTGTTGTTTAGCTGAGAGAGAACTGTACAGGAAGTGGTTTGGAATGAGAATGGAATCAAAGCTGGTTGATGTGTACTGTCTGTCCCTGATGAACGAAGGTGCCTGCTTGATGAACTCCATTGCAATGCTTTCGAAGGCTATTCTGTTGGTGATGTTTTTTGCCCACAAAGGTTGTTTTGTTGGTGATTTTGTTTTTGATGGTATATAGGCTTGATTGTTGATTGTTGATTGCCTGCTATGGGACATCCCCTACCTATAGCAATAGGAATGTAACACCTCTCCTATGTGTATTTATACTGTATGAAAAAAGCATGCTTTGCATGTACTACATGTGTACTGTATATTCTGTGCTGTTCCCATGTGGGTGGGTTAATGGTCCATCCTCTTGCCCCTGTCACAAATATCTTGAGGAAGTGAAACTGTTACTAAGCCCGAGTCATATTTCCATGCGGTTTGAGCAGTTGTCCTTCCATTGTTATCCCCTGTTCGCAGTACTATTTCCTTTTGTATCTTTCGATGTATTTGGTCGTTTAAAAATCTCCATCAGCTTCCACATCGCAGTCTACAAAACCAAAAAAAGTTCTCCAGACTAAGAAGGGCTCTTGAGATGAGATTGGCAGATAGACCCGACTGATAGACATAGCGGGGGGGAAAAGATGCAACCAGTTAAGCGGCTGACTGGCAGACTCTCAGTACACCAATACAGACAGATGGTCTCAGACATAATGGCACACTAAGATGTTTGGGTCTCGGGGCAGTAGCATGTGCAATGGCCAAATAGAGCGACCAACTGACTGACTTAGGCTGTGACAGACTGACGTGGACAGACATGGAGCGTTTGACAGATTGATTCAGACACAGGATTAGGCAGACATATCGCCAGACAAATGGGTAGACAAACAGGGCAGGGAGACACACAGAATGGAGCTAATCTTAGCCAGTTAGCATGTCGGGCATAGTGCCCCTGCATGCCCAGTATAAGAGGTCATTACTGGGCAGCGCTGTGTGCAACGGGCTTGTAGCTCTCGCCCCGAAAAGGAAAAGTGAGCGGGACAAAGAGGGAAGTAGCAAGAGAATGGCGGTTTTTTGGACAGCAGGGGTAAGAGGCTGGAGTAACCCGCTGCATATTGTTTCGCAGGACGGCAAAGACTGTTGCTCTTGCCTCCAACTCTCTCTGTCTGTCTGTCTGTCTGTCTGCCTGTCGGTCTGTCTTTCTCTCGGTCTGTGTGTCTGGTCTGTCTCGTGTTCTTTCTCTGTTTCTCTCGCTCTCTCTTGCTCTGTCTCTCTCTCTCTCTCTCAGTTGCTTGTAGCTCATCCACGGCCACAGCCATTTTGGAGAGGGGAGAAAAACGTGTGTGCTCTCTCTCTCTCTCTCTCACTCTCTCTCTCTCTCTCGCACTCTCTCAGTCTTTCTCTCGCTGCTCTCACTCTCTCGCGCTACGTGGCGTGGATTGGTCAGAGACAGGGAGGGAGCGGCGGATAGGAGACAGCGTGCTGCTCACGTAGGGAGACATGGCATGTTTGCAGAGAAAGAAATCCGGTGTGAAAGCAACCCTTTTCAGGCTTCACTTCTCTTTTGAGTGTTCAGTTTCTTTTTTAACTCTGCTGTTAAGCTTGTATTATTTTTCTGTCTTGTGCTCTCCCTCTCTCTATCTCCCTCTCTTTTTCTCTGTTCCCCTCTTACTCTCTTCCTCGTCACGAACTTTCGCTCTATTTTTCATCTCTTGCTTAATTTTTTCACTCCGTCTGTTTGAAGCGCTTTTTTTTCTCCAGTCGTCCCCCCTGTTTAGCTTTATTCATGGGAGTTTAAGACAAAAGGAAACGTCCAAATTTTGGCACTGCTAAGGAGTCAGAACCGCAGCCAAGGACCCTGCTGGGATCCAAAAAAACCAGAGCAGAGCGAAGCGCCAAAAAAAAAAAAAAAGAAAACACCACCCTTTCCTTTGCATGGTCACAAATTCCACTTTCTCTGTAGCCAGGGCAGTGCTGAACCTCCTTCTCGACCGCATCTCACCGCGTTCGACCTTTCCGCCTTTTCTCTCCCACGGAATCTTTTTTCAAATCCGTTTTGGGGTTTTCGCTTCCCGGTAAAAATGTGGATAGGACAGCTGGACAGGAGGCTGAAAGAGCCAGGGAATGAGGGGACAGTGTTTTTTGAGGCACTCTCGTTGATGACTTGGCGCTATCCCGTCGTTTGAAACAGCGCTGTTATTTGGCTTGCTCGTGATTCTCCTTTTCTTAGTTTCAGGGAACATTTCTTGTCCTCCCCGCCGCTTTATTCATGTACGGACATGTTTGCGTATTGAGTGTTTTTTTTCTCTTTTTTTATAAAGTCCGAGCGGTTGTGTTGTGTTTTAATGTGAGCTCCCTGTCTCGTTTCAGGTTGTTGTTCTGGCGCTGGAATCGGCCTACCCTGTCCCCTAAGCCTGACTCCATTTTGATCACAGGTGAGGACTGACCGCCCTTTGCGGACAAGGCACCGTTCAGCATCGTTGCCACTGGCTCGTGCAGTACTGGCCCACTGGTATGTGCCTCTTCTTATTGCCTTCTACTTCCCTCTCCATCCACTGCCCACCTTAGTCCGTCACACACACCAAACAGCCGTTTGTGCCTCCGTCGTACTAATAGTTGCAATGCATAGAATTTACGACTTATAGATATATACGATGCGGAAATGTGCTGTGCTCAGGTCCTCTTGGCCATACAGATAAATAAAAGTCGGACCTTTGCCCCCCCACACACCTCTGCATCCCAGTGTCCTCACATAGATTGAAGTATTTTTTCCCCTTACAAACACAGCTCTGGTTACTGTACAACTTTCAAGCTTGTAGTACAACACAAATAATTCCAACTGCAACAGCTGCAAAAATGGCCTTCAAGCTGGAAAGTCGAGAGGCGTATTGTAAATGTCTAAGATTTACATTCTGTCTGATTCATGCCTTCAGTAGGATGCCAAGGACATACAGTATACATACATGCAGACCACAGAATAGATAGTAGAGTTATTTATTAGTGTAACAAAAATGTATTTTCCCTTGTAACATTCTCCTCACGCAGAACTTTGCGCTCTTAGTTCGCGAATATTCCAAACATCTTAAAAATTTTCCAGCTGTCGCTTTGATAAACAAGGGCTCAAAATATTATCAATATATTTCGAAATAACTGTTGCTCTATCAAGATGCAGATTTCATGAGAGTATTTCTCAGAACTTTGCCCATTGTTTGATCATATCGGCTGATGAATGTCAGAGGGGAGTGGTAGAGCCCTGTGGCTTTTGCTACATTGAATTGCAGCTTGTTGCATTCAAATATTTTTTCATTCTGGCATAAGAACCCCCTAATGGATTTTTGGTGCAGTGGACAGGGCAGGAGAGGTCTGTGCGGTTTCCCACTGACCAGTGTTTTATGAGTTATTGTGGAAGCGCAATAACTTGTGCAGTAAAATCAACATATTTTAGTAAAATCAATGTGTTTGTACAAAATGGCTGGGTTGGGATAATGACACATTTAAAGGTCATTAACATAGAAAACAGCACAGCGACATTTTCATATAATCAAGTAATAATTTCTTCAAGTCAAAAACAAATCACGTATGTAAGAGTCTCGTTGTATACTTGAATATAGTTTTGTTTCATTTGTTCTTATTTAAGTCTGTGTTTGTGACAGAGGTCTAAGTTCAAGGTGACCTTCAAACCTCAAAATATTCCAGCAATCACACACAGCACAAAATTATGAATCTGTATTATTCCATATTTGTATCTTAAAAATCCCAGTGTTTACCATGTTTATTTGGCAAATCAAACACCAGATATCTGCTATGTATGTTTTTACCTTCTCAAATCATTACAAATAAAGTTGAATTAGCGTAGCGCTTTGCTCATCATAATCCTTGAACCATTGTGGTTGAGCGAAACTGTATTCATAGCAAAAGATGGGTGTATTGCCTTAGTCTCCTAACTGTACTTCACATGATATTAATACTCTGCATTATATTGTACCTCTCTCTATCACAATATGATATTTCAGACCTTTATCCCGCCCATTGCAAATCTTCATATGTTGTATTACCCTCCCTTTAAATTATTAGTTTTGTATGTAAAGTCTTAAGATTTACTTGGACATACTGTCAAACTCTTTTAATGATGTGATTGTGTGAGTTTAAACGTTAAAAGGCCTGGACTTAAAAATTCTGTCCATTCACAGGAAGTTTGATTGCATGTGGGGCAATGTAAGCTTAGCAACATTTTGCTATGATTCCTGTTTCCTGTTTTCCTGGAGAAAGGCTTTTATTACTATTATTATTTGCTACTTCAAACTCTGTTCCAACACGGGAATGGAAATGCCAGCTGCCACAAACCCGTAGATCCGAACTTGTGGTGACTGACAACACAAGCTCGTGTCTATAGGTATGTGTCTGCAGGGCCAGAACACCTTGGCGCACCGCACTACCCGATCAGGGCCCACTCACATCCCAGAGGCTCAAGCAGGCCTTACTATACATGTCCATCCAACGTCCGCTCACACAAGGAACCGCAGTTTAAGTTGTGAACTTCCTACTAGAGGCACAGATTGGGGCACTCTTCAGGTGTTCACTGTTTTGGATGCCTGTTCCTAACCCAACTTTCGTACCCTAATCCACCTGCCCAGGCTACGTGCTAACTCCCTCTCCCTGACTAAATGGCCACACCCTCTTTGCAGCGAGCTCCCGGGTTGAGGTAGTAGGTTGTATAGTTTAGAGTTACACCATGGGAGATAACTGTACAGCCTCCTAGCTTTCCCTGAGATGTCGCGTGGCATTCGGACGCGGGACACACCTTCGGAAATGTTGAAGCCTTGACGTCAATCTACAGTTGCAGCAGTGCAGGGGTTTGTGGTTGACCTGATCATGCTGCAGCAACTGCAGTACTTCACCCAAGAGCCAATTGGCAGGCTCCATTTTGTTGACCTCAATCTGAACATGAAGGACAAAGGAAATGATGCAGAACTGTGCCCAGACTTTTTTTTTTCATGAATTTATATATCGATAGTTGAAATTGTAGAATCAGTTTTAATTGATTGGATACTACTTTCAATGATCCCTAATGGCAAACGAGTGAGGTTAGTTTCCCTAAGAAAAATATTAAAGTGAGAACTTAGAATGAGCCATATGCTCAAAATAGTTCACGAAAGAAACACATATTATAGATGAAAGGAAGCAACAACCAAATGGGTAGAACGATCCTAAAGTCACTAGAAGACAGTTCTAGAAAATGTTGAGCTTATTCCTCACACAAGGTATGAAACAATGTTCTTAGGAAGTTTGTGGTTGCCAAAGCATAGCTGCAACTGAAGTTGTTCCATTGATAGATACCTATGCACATTACACAAAAAAACAGAAACCTTAATGGTATATGCATCCAGTGCAGTGCAAGGTAGCCCCCTAAAAAACATGCTTAGTATTAACAAACCATAATACTTAGACGATAAAATGACAATGTATATGATAAGCATTTCTTTCCTATTTCCTTGAGTAAATGCAAAACATATTTGCTCTTAAATATGTGTGTAGGTATGTGAAGTTTACCGAGAATGAAAAGTGACATTTAACTTTTTTAGAATTAGATTTTGTTTTTGAGTTTCCTGGCCATTTTTTATTTTATAATTTTTTCACACATTGAAGACACGGAATGGGTGTGCTTCGATACAAGACATGAAAAAAAGAAAACAGGCTTTCATATCAGTACCCTGCCATGCTGATGCAAGCGCCTCATGGATCTTGTTGACCTCGGACAGGTGTGGTCTGAGGATTACAAAAACGATCCATCTTGTGTTTCATCAGTCAAGCAAAAAGCAAAAATGGTGTTGATGTCACTGAGTGTCACTTGTTTAGATGGAGCTGGCTTGCTGTCAATAATTTGGCATTACTGTAGGATCATTTTAGATGGTTTTGGATGAAGCAGCGCAGCATAAAATTTGTTTTAAATGAACCAATTACATCAGAAGACGACAAGATAAAATTCTTGTGTTCTTGGTGGGAATTTTTTTTTTATTTAGTATCTGTTGGAAATGTCAAACAATAAATGAATGCCTCATTGAAAATAAATATTTTTTAAGTACACATGTGAATGTCCCATGTGTAAATGTCACGCTACCAGTTCCTACTAGAGCAGGGACATCCCTCTCCATTTTCAAAAAACTCCTGAAGACCCAGCTCTTCAGAGAATATCTCCTCGTAGCACTACTTACAACTAGCCATGCTAATTCTAGCACATCACTTTACTAGAACTGACACTTGACTGTATAAAAACAACACTCACTGATGCACTCTACCTTTTAAATTTATTTAAATTGTTCTAGAGTTGTTGGGAGAATTGTTTTAAAAAGCTTTAAACGGTTTACTATGTCACTTTGGTTAAAAATGCATCAGCCAAATGTAATGTAAAATATGGTAAACTGATATGTTCACATACATATTTAGGCTAGACATTTATTTTTCAGTTTTACATACTGTGTATAGTATGTCTACTTAAGTGTGTGTGTGTGTGTGTGTGTGTGTGTGTGTGTGTGTGTGTGTGTGTGTGTGTGTGTGTTAATAGAAAGTTTTTTGTCTTCTATGATACTAGAGTAGTATGGTGTCCCAGACATGGTGGTTCACAAGCCAATGTTCAGTTTACAAAACTTAATCTCAGGTCATTAAAAATTCCTTCATTCCTCAAGTCAGATTTGCATTGACACTTTGAAAACACATTTTCCTGCCAATAGAACATTTGTTTTACGCTTCCTTTTGAGTTTGACATGGGAGAGAGAGAGAGAGAGAGAGAGAGAGCTTCGGATGCTGCATGACTGAATTAGTTCTCATCTTCACTGCTGTCTTCACAGGGATTTGAAGCGTGATTCAGCAGCCAAATGTGCACAAAGTTCATGTTGACTGCAAAAAAAAAAAAGGAAAAAATATGTGTGCATGTGGTAAAGGGAGCGACGGAAAAGCAAAAACAACACTCATAATTAAAAAATAAAAAATCCCAACCAAATCAGATGAAGTGGCACAAAATCTCCAGCTACTATTAAAAACTCTGCTGCCGTACTGCCTTTCCCCTGTCCTGGTGCGTCACCAAAGTTCCAATCGGCACACATATTCACTGACTTATTTTACCTTCATATACTTCCCTCTCCTCCTCTGTATGTGTTGACTCGTGTATTTCATGGGGGTTATTTGTTTTGGCATAAAAGGGGAGCTGGTGTATGTTTGTTGTGTTCAACAGGGATACTGGGCTTTTTTGTTCCATGTATTTAGCGTGGTCTCAAATGATGTACAGATGGTTTAATCATACTCCTGCTTTATCTGCATCACATGCACAGATGTATATGCTGTCAGAGCAAGTGCTTTACAGATGCGCCATGCTCTACAGATGTAGGGTATGCATGCTCCTTGCCTGCAAGTGATTTATTAGAATCGCAAAATTATGGTGACAGATGCTAGCATTGCTACAGCTGAGCTAGAAATAGTAAAGCATTGTGTTGGATTTATAAGACCTTTGATTTGAATGGTGTAAGGATCACAAAGTCGTTTAATCCCAATTATATTTCTTTCCTGGAAATCCATTCTGTGGATTCTTTGCCGTCATACTTTTTTCAATAACTTCACTTTCGCTGTGCTTGTGTCCTCCCTTGCACTATCCTTAAGGCAACAGATACTATAGTATTGGGAGACAATAGTTCCATTGTGCTCGGAGAGATGTGTCACAGCAAGCGCATTTTAAGCATGACATCACAGCCAGGGGCGGAAGACTTTTTTTTTTTTTTCGTACGGGTCGTTAATGTATTATTTTCATTTGCTATTTGTTTGTGTTTGTGGAAAACAACTTGTCAGTTTGTCACAAATGCTATTGTGTCTTCTCCATGAGCTGAGCAGGCCGAGGGCATGGTGCTATCTCATTCCTGTTGAATGTTGTTAATGAACTGAGTTTTACAGATACAAAGAACAGCATGTTTTGTGGTAAACATGTTTCAAGTTATTTGTGTGATTTCAGATGCATTCGCCCACACAATTAAAAAAACAATATATATTTGTCTCGTAGTTGCAAAAATATAATCTCAACTGTTTACTCAAACGTTTAGTGTGCACTTTGTCCATGCATGCTTGTGTGTGATATGTGTGAGTGGGTGTGTGTTTGTTGCATATGTGTGTGTGTGTGTGTGTGTGTTTGCGTATGCGTGCAGGCATGTGTGTATGTGTGTGTGTGTGTGTGTGTGTGTGTGTGTGTGTGTGTTTGCGTATGTGTGCAGGCATGTGTGTATGTGTGTGTGTGTGTGTATGCGTGCAGGCATGTGTGTATGTGTGTGTGTGTTTGCGTATGTGTGCAGGGATGTGTGTGTGTGTGTGTGTGTGTGTGTGTGTGTGTGTGTGTGTGTGTGTGTTAGTGTGTGTGTGTGTATGCGTGCAGGCATGTGTGTATGTGTGTGTGGTGTATGGGCATGTGGATGGGGATTTCCATGATAAGTGACCCTTGCTAACAGAGGAAATGATTTATCCATGGATTAGATTCATTGTAGGGTTTTTCGTTTCTGCTGGCCTGTTATTATGTGAGACCGCATTGCTTGTGTTTATATCTGTGTTGTACTGGTGCTTTGAAACGCACTGTGAATAGGATACATAATGTATAATGTCTCTGGTGCGTTGTAATCTTTCAATTCATTTTTAATCATGTTTAAATATCTCTCTCTCCCTCTCTCTCTCACTCTCTCTCTCTCTCTCTCTCTCACTAAGTGTGCCATTGTGATATGAAAAAATGTGTGGGTGCTCCATTCAGGTCTGCAGCAGTGCAGTAGGTCACTGGAACCAGAGGGATGGAGTAGAGAGAGGGGGGGGGGGCAAAAGAGGGTGATGTACTGAAATGAAAAGGGAAAGACCAAAGGCAGAAAGAAGGACAGAAGGACAAAGAAAGAGTAAAAAGGAGAAAAGACGATACAGGAAAGCAGGAAAGAAAGGGAGCGGAAAGGAGAGAAGAGTAGGGAAATAAAAGGAACAAAGATATTGATTATGTGGAACTATTTTCTCTTCCGTCAGTCCAAAACTTGTTACAGTAGTAAGCGAATGATTATGCAGAGTCGTCTGTGTGTGTTTTTGTTTGCTGTTTTTTTGTAGGTTTGCGTATCTGCATATGTGTGTGTGTGTGTGTGTGTGTGTGTGTGTGTGTGTGTGTGTGTGTGTGTGTGTGTGTATGTCTGCACGTGCGAGTGTGCTTTCATCAGTGTGGTTTTGCACCATTGCAGGTGTGCATTCGTTAGCATCCATCCGTGTGTGTATTTGCATGTTTTCCGTGTGTATGTGTGTCCGTGTGTGTGTCCGTGTGTGTGTGTTGTCTCTGCCATGTGGGTCTCTGCTACACCTCACCTGCCACTGCAGTAAAGGCTGCAGGTGCGCCCCAGGTGGCGGGAGCACATAGTGCAGCAGGAGGCCAGTGCCTGGCTCTCTGCTGCAGTGTTGTGCTGGGAAATGAGCCCCAGTGCATGATGGGAGTTGTAGTTCAATACGGGGCAGTCGTTCTGCAGCTCCACCACCTCCTTGTTTATGACAGTATGCATCTGTGTGTGTTTGTTGGCGAAAGAGAAGAGAGAGATGGATGAACAAAAGTGGACCCAAGCAAAGATGGAGGGGGGTGTGTGTACGGAATACCACGGGTTTCTCCTGTCTCGCCTTGTGCGGAGAAATAAGACCACTTGGCCAGGAGAGGGGGGTCAAGCATCGCTACCTGTTTGTCAGGGCTCAAGGTAGCCATGCTATTATGCTATTAGTAACACTGTCCACACACATGCACACACACACACACACACACACACACACACACACACACAGTCTAAGTTTCGCCCAGATCAGTTTTTGAAGTGTTGGCAGTTTCACTGCTGCACCCTCAAACAGCCATTCTGTCTGTATCACTGCACCTCTAAATGGGAAGACATCAAATGTTTTACTGTGTGCCGTTACTTCGTTTGAGAGATAGAGAAGGCTTGCAGGAGGCTGGTAGATGAAGTGGGGTGGGGTGGGTGACAGGGTGGGGAGGGGTGGAGCACCGAGGAAAAGGAAGGAGAGAGGGAGGGAGAGGGGAAGAGAGAGAGAGCGAGAGAAAGAGAGAGAGAGAGAGAGAGAGAGAGCGAAGCGAGAGAGTTCCTGTCGCTGATAAGTGCCCATTTCCAGTTGGCCGTTGACTGCCTCCTTTGTTGAGATTTCTCTGTCTCCCTGAGCCTCTCTCTCTCTCTCTCTCTCTCTCTCTCTCTCTCTCTCTCTCTCTCTCTCTCTCTCTCTCTCTCTTTTTCGCTCTCGCGCACTCTCTCGCTCTTTTTTCTTTCGCTGTGCTGTTTCTTAAATGTTCTGCTTTCCCTTCCTCTCTCTTACCTCTCATCAATATGAAGACAGTAGAAGTAAGTTTAAGTCTGAACAGATCATGCACATCGTACAGACAACCATATCTGCTCTCTCACCTTCACTCGGTCTGCCTCTCTCTCTCTCTCTCTTTCTCTTTCTCTCCCTTGCTTACTCCCTTTATCTCCGGTCCCCCCTCCTCTTCCCTCATTCACATGCTCATTCCCTCCCTCCTTGCCGTTCTCTCTCTCTCTCTCTCTCTCTCTCTCTCTCTCTTGTTCCCTCCCTCCTTGTGCCGTGCAGATTCCCCAGTTGGGCTGGGAGAGTGAGACAGAGAATACTGTGAAGTGGGAATGAAAGAAAATGCCGGACTTGGATTTTTTTGTGAGAGATAAAGAGAGGGGGAAAAAGAGAGAGAAAAAGAGAGAGCAACAGAAAAAAAGGAATGAGCACGGAGGATGTTTTGTAAGGCGAGAACCACCTTTCTTTCACTCTCAACTTCTTTCTTGCTCAGTCTCTCTCTCTCTTTCTCTGTCTCTCTGTCTTTCTGTCTTTCTCTCTCTGTCTGTCTCTCTCTCTCTCGTTTCCCCTCCTTCTTGAGGGGTAGCAGGGCTCTTGGTTTAACTGATCTCAGCTGGCGGAGGAAATGAATGAATGATGTCCATTTCTCCCTCTGTCTCTGCCGCTTTTCTATTCTCTGACCTGCAGTCTGTTCTCTGCTTTTATACTGTCTGAAGACCTCCAGCTCTGGAGATAGAGATGGTCTGTTGAGAGACAGAGAGGGTCCATAATGTGTAGTACTGTGTGTGTGTGTCTGTGTGTGTGTGTGTGTGTGTGTGTGTGTGTGTGTGTGTGTGTGTGTGGGTCGGAATGACAGAAACAGGCGTTGACACATTCTTTCCTATTATTCATCTCTGTGTGTCACTGTTTATTTTTGTTCATTTTTACCTTATGTAGGGATCAGATGACAGCCAGGTTTCCACTTGTCTGTTTTTCTCTCTCTTCTTTTTGTTTTTCTGCTGTTGGTGTTGGTGCTGGTGGTGGTGGGGTGAGGGGGGGACTGTACTGTGTAACCGTGATACATGTGTAATACAATGTTCTTTCGCTTTTTTCCCTCCTGTCTGTCTCAGTCCCTGTTGAACGGCAAAAACAATGGGGTATCTTTCATGGAGTCTGACACTCTTTCCGAGTAATTTAAAAAAAAAAAAACACTACTCTGGCAAAATTTAATGGTCTAGTGTTTTAGGCCGACATTTTGAAGCTTCTCCCATAGCCTGTTTTTCTTTTTTGCCTCATTTTCTCTTTTCCTTGGGTTAGTGCTTGGGTTAGTGCTTGGGTTAGTGCTTGGGTTAGTGCCTGGGTTAGTGCTTGGGTTAGAGCTTGGGTTAGTGCTTGGGTTAGTGCGTGTCTGAGTGGTTGTCGTAGTGTACCTGCCAATGCATTTTAAATTTCCCTCCCTTGCTCCCTCCCTTGCTCTGTCTCCCTCTTCGCTCTCTCCCTCCCCTATCTCTCTCTCTCTCTCTTGCTCTCTCTCGCTCTTGCTCTCTCTCTGTCTCTCCCTCCCCGCTCCCTCTCTTGCCCCCCCTCTCTCTGTCTCTCTCTTTCTCTCTCTGTCTCCCTCTCTCTGCCTCTCTCAGTCTCTCCTACACCTCTCTACTCCAGACAGCCAGACAGCAGTCGTCTGCCAGAGGAACGTCGTGCCCCCGCACTCCTCTCCTCTCCTCTCTTCTCTTCTCCTCTTTTTGCCTCTTCCTCTCCTCCTCTCTTCTTCTC
>NW_027468870.1:34608057-34640557 GCF_046254945.1 Alosa pseudoharengus | reverse complement strand
TTTTTTTCTTTTTTTTTTAGAAAATAATTTTATGACATTATGACATTGATGAAGATTACATTATAGTTTAGTAGTTTGGGTTTTTTCTGCTGAGTGACAGGTTTTAGACATTGTGTGCTACACTGTACATAAATATGAGTGTGTAAGTAGTAAAAAAACTGTAATATTAGGTACTTTGCATGACAACAAATAATTTTGTGCACAGCAGTTTCTGTATCCATGTCTCCACAATAAAGTGAAGAGGGGTGAACTTTCTTGGCATGGACCAGGTGTTCTGTGAGTTACTGAGACACATGTCAAAAGATGAAGAGCTACACTGCACAAGCCATTTCTCAGACCTCATTTGGTGTGTGTGTGTGTGTGTGTGTGTGTGTGTGAGAGAGAGAGAGGGGGGGAGAAGAGAGAGAAAGAGTGTGTGTGTGTGTATGAGGGAGAGAGAGAGAATGTGTGCCTGTGTGTGTGTGTGTGTGTGTGTCTGTGTTCAAGTGTGTGTGTTTTAGAGAGAGGGTTCTGTTTTTCCTGCGGAAACAGCGAAGCAGAGCCCAGGAAGCCAAGCTCTCTCTCTCTCTTTCTCTCTCTCTCTCTCTCTCTCTCTCTCTCTCTCCCTCCCTCCTGACAGATGACTGTAATATTTTGCAGGCTGGTCGCCACTCACCAGCACTGCCGGTGACACTCCCCACATGAGTCTGCTGAGCGTAATTTCAGGTTTGAGTTAGCGACGGAGTAAAAATGTCACCGCTGAATTACTGTAGAAACTGATAAAACCGCTCGTCTTGTTGCTATTATATGTCAAAACTTTTTCCATCTCTTTTATCATCTCACCCTATCTCTCTTGCCCTCTCTCTCTCTCTCTTTCCTCTTTCTCTCTGTTCCCTCTCTCTCTGTCTCTCTCTATCTCTCTTTCTGTCATTGTTTCTGTTTCACACACACACACACACACACACACACACACACACACACACAGTGCCAGGCTGTCTTTGTTCTGGGTCGGCCAGCGTTGAGGGCAGGTCCCCTGGTTGCTCAGAGGAGAATGTTAAAATGGCTCCCATGTCGTCTCAGGGGAGCGGCTGATGGACTAGAACTGCTAATGGACTTTCTTCATCTGCCCCGCGCGTACCGGGCATAACTTTATCACTAAAACTATAAAGGTTGCAACAATATTAAATTAACTAATGCAACTAACTTATTCTAGTGTAACTCTTGCATTGCTAAAACGTTAAGACCTTTAAAAATATTTGCACAACTAATGTATTATAACTACGGTACATTTTTGTTGGAAATCATTTTGCTAGTTTTCAGCAAGCTCATTAAGTAGGTCCTTTCCTTTGTCTTTATATACATGTTTCATTCATACTAGCTTGTAAGACATAGAGCATAAAGTTAAAACTATCAAATACTGGTCTGTTGCTCACACACAATACATACAGGCAGGCAGGCACACAGGCCATGTTGTAGCACCATTTCTATGTAATTTACAGTATTATAGTAGCATTTTTCTGTGTCCTACACAGACATGGTCACCCAGGTGGACAGTGCTTTTTTTTCAAGGGTGGTTTGCCTCCTCAAATTTGATTGAAGTGAAGTCTGGACTGGGCCTCAGCTTTTTCTTTGTGCTAATGAAATCAAAGGGACATGGAACACAAAAGCAAACCTGTTCATTCACCCCTCTCTCTCTCTCTCTCTCTCTCTCTCTCTCTCTCTCTTACACACACACACACACAAACACACACACACGTACTGTCTGTTTGTCTGTCTCATTCTCTCTGTTTTACACTCTTTCACTCTCTTTCTCTCTCTCTCTCTTTCTCGTGTACACTCTTTCATTCTCTCTCTCTTTCTCGCTCTTTCCATCTCTCATTTCCCAGCTGTGAGCTGAGATAATCTTCCTTCTTCTCCTCCTGTAGCCCCCCTACCTGCCCCCTCCCGACCCTCTTTCTGTCAACTGAAGTCCTTTCATAATGAATGGCAAGGTACGATAATAGCCTTCAGGTTGCCATAGGAACGAGACAGGAACCCTGTGTGTGTCGTATTTTTTTTCGAGCGGGTAAATGACAGTGGAATGTGAAGCGAAACTCTTTCCCCTTCCCATTCACTCGCTCTCCAATGAACTCACTGTACTTCATTCTTTCATTCATTCATTCTTCACTCACTCATTTTATCTCTCTCTCTCTTCTTTATTCTTGTCTTTTATTTATTCATTCCTTCCCTTTGTTTTTCAAACTAACAACATGCAACTGCCTCACTGTGAAATAAAACAAATATTTAACAAGACATTTTAGTGGCATATAATAAACAAAGCAAAAAGTTGAAAAGCTACTTAGAAGAGGAGTTTGTGAAAAGTTTTGTGTGTTCTTTGAAAGTTTGCCAAAAAATGTGTTTAGCTTTGTACATTGAAAGCAAGTTGTCCGTGTTTAGTGAGCATACCTCCAAATATTACACTGCAGCCCTCCCATCAGTATAGAGTGAAAAGGCCCAATGAATGTGAAAATGACATTTCCCCAGTGCCAACATTCCAGCAACTCCACTACTTGTGTGCAGCACTTCATCTCTACACTAAAGAAACACTTGACTGGATGGGTGGATGGATTAGTGCAGAGATGCTTTTATTGTCCAGTTTGTCCCTTTGTAATAGGTGAACCACAAGATATGCATTAAAAGTAAGCAATTAACTCTCACAAAACATCACCTTTTGTCACTTTTTTACACACACTAATAAGCATGAAAAAAACAAGGAAAAAGTGAAACCAAAACCTGATCCTTTTTAGCCATTCCTAATTCTTCTGGGCCCCTAACCCAATTAATAGTTTCTCCACACTTGTAATGTTGTATAGTTAATGTACAATTACACGGCAATTATTTAGTTAAGCTAACTTCGGGCCCACACAGTGTGACTAATTTGTCATAATTACAATAGAATGGTGTATTAACGGCAAGTGTGACCAATGGGCTAACATCTTTAACATTTCTTATGTGTTTCCCCCAGGCAATAGAACACAGGTTTACAGTCCTACAGCCTGCGGGCCCAATGAACAGATGGGATGTTCTTGCTGTCTGTGAGAAATTCAATAACACTGGACTCCATTTTCCAGCCCTCTCTCTCTCTTTCTCTTCCCATCATCCCTCTGCAGCTGTCCGTACGGTTGTGTCACCATGGCGACAGCAGACTGGTGTTCTTAGATCCATTCCAACAGCTGCTCTCAGTCGAAACAGTATTGATTGGATCTGTTCTAGTCTGAATTGTGCTTATGTTTGTGTAGTGTGTGTGAGTGAGTGAGTGAGTGAGTGAGTGTGTGTGTGTGTGTGTGAGAGAGAGTGTGCCCATGGAAATTTGTAGTAAGTATGGAAATGGAGACTGGAAATCCATATACTTCAGGCTTGATATACATCAGTGTGTATATACTGTATGCATTAGGGTTTGCATATAGTGGACATGAGCTTTTCATATACAGGGATAGGAGTAACTAGTTGCATGGAAGGGGAGTTGTGTAATTCAATTACAAAATGAATACAATTGTAATCTTCAAGATAGAGTTGAGGAGAGAAATTGTAATTTAGCTGTAATAAAATGTAAAACTGCAGTTACAATTAGCAATCAAAATGTTGCTGATTACAAAGGGATATATTTCATCTGCATATATTATTTTCAGTAAAAAGCTATAAATATGTAGAATAATGTGCTGTTATATAATAAATATCCATTCTGTTGCTTTACAGCACATTTTTCTGCCATCTAGACAGACTCCATTCTGCACTATATTCTCAATTTTTGAATGTTTCTGATTGGTGATGTTGTTTTCATTTACAAAAGTATTTAGATCTAATAAGTTACATTAGTTGTTAGTTAAATAATTAAAATGGTTGTATTTTAACAGGGTAACTAGTAATCCTCAACCTGTTACATTTCAAAAATAACTTCCCCAACACATATTCATGTATTGATCTATTTAAGGATCAGTATAAACCTTTGTGTGTTTGTATGTATGTGTGTGTATTTGTCTGATAGACAGATGGATCAGACAGCTCCCGGGGCTGCCTGTAAAGTGTTTGAAGAAAAGCGCCTGATACTCCTGCCATTGTTCTGGGCTTTTCCCAGGTCCCAGATGACTGGCGAAGTCCTTAGACATCCTGGGGCCTACGGCGGACCTTTCAATGACTTCCCTTTCAGTGCTTAATGTATCATCAAAGAAGGGATTAAAGACTGGCCCAGGCAAAGCAATGACCGCTCCGCAGATTTAAGCTTATTAGCCAAAAAGGGAAAAAAAATACAAGCAGAGCCTCAGAAAGGCTGACATCAAAGATCACTGTTGTATCATCATAAAAGTTTGATAAACTTCTGTCCGTGTGTGTATGTGTGTTTATGCTAATGTGTGCATGCATGTGCGCTCACATCCTTATCAGTTGAACAAATAAATATCCTGCTCATTTTCCCCTTGTGATTTGCATATCCTCGACTGAGACACGATGGTGGCCATATTGCCACTAGTAGCTAGATTGCTTATTGCTCTTGAAATGGTGTAGGACAAAAGGACGCTCCATGTCGCCCTCATCATTTATACTGTCTCCTTGGTCCATGGATTAAGAGATTGGTGCCTGCTAGTATGGACATATGTTTTGTTAGCCCCTAGAATGCAACGATAATCTTATCTGCTCAGTGAAGACTGTACTGCTCTGGAATGGAGCTGCTTACCTGCTCTTTTAATCCGCTCTGCATGCAGGTCTGTGGGCTTATCTTCTCATCTGATGGGATCCCTCATGCTTGTCAACATGCAGCCCCCTCACTACTCCCATGCCCTCCTCTTTGTGTGTGTGTGTGTGTGTGTGTGTGTGTGTGTGTATGTGTGTGTGTGTGTGTTTGTTCACACTAGCTCATACACACACATGTTTACATGGTCAAGTCCCTCATAGGCTGTAGAGGCCACGGGGATTGCAGTGGATGAATATAATGGAATTGCAATGAATAAGTAACAAGACTCCATATTTGCTCCATATTAAACAAAAGTGATTGTTTTCCATCTCAGTCTGTATGGATGTGGCAGAGCCAGAAGAAGTAATATGGGTCTGAATTAGTTCTACAGTCATGTCATAATACTTCACATTATGTACATTCATATGGCAAAAGATTTTAAAATCATTCCAAAAATGTGCCATGGTCATACACTTGAGTTATGGGCAAACCAAGGGACACTGAAATGTGGAAGTACATGAATCCAGTTGCCTGTTCTGTTTGTACTTTTGCATGGCAGAAAATTCTTGGCAACCATTGATGCACGTATTGTTTCCATTTATGTAGCCCTCTACATCAGTATCCTTTACTTTGGATTTGGATTGATCGGTAATACAGACATTCATAGAGACCTTTTGGTTCTGCCTCTGTCAACACACATTGTGTTTTCCTGCAATCAAAGCTATAACTTACCTCTGAAGTGGAATAAGAGTTAAGGTTATTGCAAAGCTAATGACAGATGAGGCAGTTTTAGCTGTAACGTAATTGAACAATGTTACTGAGAAACTTTACATGGCCATGGTGACTTGTAATTGGCAACAATCTATCACTTCTACCCCTTCACCTTTGTTTCACCCCATTCACCTTTGATGAGAATGTTGCCCAGTAACATTGGCCAAAAACTGACCCAGTGGATGACCAGCAGCTTCAGCTTTGATTTCAAGCATTCAGTCATTCAGTTTTTCTTCTTTTAAGTCACAGAGGGTGCTTAAAGCCTAATGGTGAATCATATTCCACTGCAGTGGAAGCCTCATGCATCCTTCATGTATTAATCTCCAATCTTTTTCCTCTCTCTCTCACCTCATGATAATAAAGGTTGAGAGAGAGATCATTCAGTCCAGTGATCTCAAGCCTTTAGGATCTCCTTATTTTTGCCTGGCTTTCAGGCGTGATGTTATGACTGTGGCTATATACAAACCTGCATGGCTTGAATAAGTTCAACCATTTTTGTCTTCCCCTCTTGGGTGGTGACATCATCTTGTCCTCTAGTCCTCCATTTTGAGTGAGCGACTATAAAGGGCTGTGTCTACTTGCAGGTAAATGAACAGCTGCCTGCAAGTGTGTGTGTGTGTGTTTGTGTCTCGGCTATTCTTGTGTAATACTTAGAAAGGAGGCCTTGATCGCCAGAAATACACCAGAAATAGATCTTCTAAAAGCAAAGCATACCCTCCAGTGCTTCAATTACAGTAACAGTGACAACAGCATCATGGCATGCACTAGTAAAGGCCAAGATATTAAAAATCCAATACTTTATTATTACTCCTGCCACCATATCAACCTTCAAAATGAAAGAAGTTTTTTTCTCCTCCTCTGCTGTGAATCAGCTGGAAACATCTGTGTGGCATGCCTGCCGTGCAGTTTAGCCCAGAGCTGCAGAGAGGGAGCGAGAGAGGAGCATTTCCAGGAAGAAAATCCTCATACGGTACTGTTACACCAGACAGTGTGAGAGCTGACCAGTATTCTTTATCACTGATACTAGGATTACACGAGTTGTGGATGAGAAACGACTGCCCATGATTATAGTTCCTGTTAGGATAAGCTTTAAACAGCTCTCTAAGATCATCCATACTGTTTACAGTCTTACCAGTCATGTCAATGAGACTAAAGTGCTTCATGCATCACAAATTTATAATATTATCAGGTGATCAACACAAACCTTTTTTTTTCTCTTATATGTATACCAGTGGGTTTTAGATATAATTTTTCATTTCGATTTAGTTACATTTTGATATTGTGATAAATGTGGAAAACCAATTCTGTGAAATGTTATGTCATAAGGTTAATTATTAATTGATTAATATCATAGACTTTAAAGTCTTTGTGAAAGCAGAAAAGTTATAAAAAGGGTCTACACTAGTCTTTTAAAGTGTAATTCCAGCGATAAACTCCGGGTTCGCTAATTGTTGGTGTTTCGTTTTATGAACAATATTACTGGTTAAAAAAATGCTATTTGGGAAGCGTTTCGCGAATGGCCCTTAGCTAATCCACTGTTTGCTATTTGGGGCTATAGCTATAGCAAGCTCTGTAGATAGATAGATAGATAGATAGATAGATACTTTATTGATCCCCAAGGGGAAATTCAAGAGTAGTGGTTGGTCAACATAAAATAGGCCTTCTCCACGGCTTATTTGATGTGTTTTAACACCCTTGGGTCAATTTTTGCTGAAATTACACTTTTGTCAAGATTTGTCAACTGCTATGTGTACATCTGATTTCTGACATCGGATATGACTGGGAGATGATTTAGAATTCTCCTATAAATAAAAATCTGAGGACAGCTATCTTAGTCTTGCGTACTTTAAAACATTTTGAAGATGCCATTATTCATTTAAGAAACAATTAATCAAATACTGTATATTGCAATTTTTTTAAGCAAAAAGAGCAGCTGATGAATTTATAAAAGAGTGAATGGATCATAAAGATGAAGTAATATGGCACTTTTGCTATAAACTAAAAAACTGAACTGATGTATAGGAAACATTTGTGACATTAACTTCAGGAATACAAATGTAATGTGTACTTCCATATCTTATCTTTCTCACAGTGAATGTTGAAGCAAGATCTTTTTGTTTAAACACATAATAACCAAAAACCATAATAACCAAAACAAAAAATGCAGTGTTAGTCGACAACAATCATTATGCTAAGTAGAAACGCCTGTATTTGCATGATTTATCATTCGAGTTTTGTTTGTGTGTAGTACAACTAGCTGTCTAACTACTGCTGCAGCTTTGTCTATAGATTTCATATAATTATATACAACTATAATTTATTTACATTGTTTAAAGAAAACTAGTTGTCATCTCAGTTACAGGGGCTCTTGCAAAACATAAATTAACCTGTGTTCTGAGTTTGCCCAGTTGAATAGTATATTTGAGTGAATACATACATGACTAATCTATTCAACAACTGAATGACTTCTTATGCTTCTGTTTATGTTTATGAATCTTTGTAGACTACTTACAGTAGCAGTAGTCAGAGTATGTACAGATCTGAAAGGCAAAGTCATCTGGTCCCCACTGTTACAATAAAGATTTAGTCACTAACTCAGTCACATTTATTTTCAATTTTTTTTCTCTAATGAACACCCTTTAGCTATGTTTACAAGTGAAACCTCAAAATCTGTTCCGGTCGAAGATCCAGGATATGCTATTTTTAAGTACTGTACATGCAATCCAAGAAGAATTGATGTACTTGTGGGAAGCAAGAATCAATGGACCTGTCAAGTTAGAAATGGAGCTTTCCAATAATGTCACAGTATCAGAAGTTCATAAAAAAGCTTTAAAATCTAAAGAGTTTGGTTATAAGGAAGAAATTAATTAATAAATGAATCAATCAATGATCCATGTGTTTGTGAACCTGCTGAAAACATTTAACTTTTACTTAATTAATTTTGTAATATATATTTACATTTATTTGTAGAGCACTACTGGGTACAAAGGTTGTCGCTGATTTGCTACACCCATGTGTTAAAGGGAGCAGATAGATAGATAGATAGATACTTTATTGATCCCCAAGGGGAAATTCAAGGTCTCAGCATACAGACATCACACACAACATACACTTACAGCAGAACAAGTAATATAAGTATATAAATATAGCAAACTCCACTGCACAATAGAGACAGTAGAAGATAACAAATACTAAAATACTAAATACTAAATAAACTAAATCAAATATCCACATAGTGTGCTTAAGGATGCAAGGACCAAGCATGAGGCGCTTGCAGTGACAGGGCAGGGACTGAGCCTGAAATTCTGTATGCATGGTAAGGTGCTCTGAGAGTAAGTGTCATGGTGATGGTGCAAATAACTAAGTGCAACAGTAAAGTTTAGAGACCAGTATAAAATAAATATGGACATATAACAGAATAATGTAGACAAAGTAATATAAAAACTATATCGCAAGAATAGGTTGAAGTAATAGGGTTACAGCTATGGTCAAGTATTAGGTATAAAGTATTAAGTACGTACACAAACATGGAGAAGGTGGAGAGGCAGACAGACTATGCAGAGAAGTCTATCTCTCCTCTTCCCTTTAGTGAAACATTTTAAAAGTGCAGCGTTCGAGTTAATTGGAGACCCAAACAGGCCACCCTTATTGACGCGGCTCTCAGACATGTTGCTCTGAGGAGAAGATTGATGGCCTTTGGGAGGGGAGGAAAGAGAGGAAGGAAAGGATGAAGGACTTAAGGGTGTGGCGACGCTAAGAGTCACGTACAGTACACTACAGTAGCACTCTCTCTCTCCCTCTCATGGCATACTTCACATACAGATGTACATTTGCTCAGTGTGAAATGAGTCTGACGAGTTTCCACTCAGTAGATGAGCACAATTACTGTAATGTAAATGTGTAATGTTGACCATGGCTGCACCATATCACCTGAAATAAAAATAATTAAGAGCCTGTTGAGACTTGTTCAAATAAAAAAATAGTCATAATATACTGTGACTATCATAATTGTACTTAAGAATACTCAATGTCATATTCAAAGCAGTTCAGTCACAGTGGAAAATAAATAAATACACACTGACACATAGACACACAAGGAGAGGAATGGTTTCTTCTTCTGATACAACAAAAGCTGAAGATCATAGTTAAAGAAATTTCTAAGGTATTTTGTCCAGACTCATTATTCCCTTGGGGAGACATCTCCATCACAGTGAGCTGTTGGACTGGTAGCCTGAGGATGCAAGTGGTCGCTATAGACTCATCATCAGGTCATCAGATCATTGTCATATCAGTTCACTTTATATGAGCACACACGTGCATTCTCTTTAAAACAAGAGGTGGACTGTCTTTGGCTTCTGTTGGTCTAATCTATTCATCCCGGTGTGTCGCATAGTGCAGCCCTCAATATCCTGGCAATGTTAAAATGACAAAAAACATGACGTTTGCCTGTTTGTTTGAAAAGAAGCATTTGCCCAACTTGAAATATATAAGATTGATTTGGATCCATCCAATTTGGATGTGGTAACTGATTCTGGGCATTTTCAGAAAAGCTAGCCTTCATGCAGTAGAGTTAGCCATTACGAAGGGCCTATGTTCCAAAGGGCATGAATTGAAACTTGTATTCGTCTCAGAGCAGTTCTCAAGAAACATTGGATCGCCTTAGCTGCACTTATGTGCTTAGCAGGAGCACTTGAAAAGTGTTTACTAAATAAATAAATTAAATGTGAGCTAGGAAGAGTGAAATGTTTGGCCTAACAACTCAAAATGGATCCTAAACTACACTGTGGCATAATTTGGTGTGTAGAATTTGGCAGGAGTTTTTTAGTACTGCAGTGGGTTCTTGCATCCTATTTTGATTCAGATGAGCAATGAAATACTAGAATGGCATATATAATTAAATGAAAATGGAAATACAAAAATGTTTTTCTTTATATTCATTTGTATTTGCATACTATCTAAACATTTGATCTTGTTTCATTATGAGAAATGTATACAGTCTGATGCTGGTAGTTCACAGCAATGCCCCTAACATTAACAAAATATAAACAACAGTGAAATTATGTACTTTTCTTTGCTGTCATTTGATTAAATTACCAAAAAATATTTGGTATAATTATGAGATATAAAACTTTTTTCAAATAGAAATTTTACTAGTGTGTTGTATTTCGAGATTTTGGGCTGGTTTGCTACCTTAAAGCTGCAGTTGGCAAGATTTTTTTGATCATATTCAGTGAAACAGACACTATGCTCCAACAGAACAACATAAATCAGCCGGTTTTAGAAAAAAAACCGCACTTCTACCTCCACCTAGAGCCTATTATTTGTTTTGCAAAAATCCACAGCTCCCGGTTCTTCTGGTCCAGTCAGAGCAGGGCTGTGTGAGATCTGACTGGCAATCACAGTCTGGTGCAGTCAGGTGCGCACTGACGAGCACAAACTCAATGAGAGGGTGCTCGGTAGTAGTGGGGAAGGGGCATGAGAGTTGTAAACATTCAAAATTTTGGCTAAGTCCCCTCAATCTGTCAGACTTGCCAACTGCAGCTTTAACATGTATTCTTTCACACTTACTACAACAAAGTTTAACTTACATATTTAGGTGTTTATTTCATAACATTTTGTCTACTTGCGCCTGTATATTTATCCTAAATTCACCAAAAGTTAGCATTCTAAGTTTGCATGCACTACCGCTGTCCGGTGTAGTTGTAAAGCTCTCTCTCTCTCCTGCATGATGCTATGCAATCCAAATTTGGACACTTCCTTTGTATCAGCAACCAATCGCGAAAGTTCAAAGGCGAGTCAAGGCTGAGAATGGAATCTCATTGGCTTGTTTCAAGGCTGTTTTCTCAAAATGAGTTTCCTCTCCCACTCGGAGAACGAAATCTCCACTTCTACATACACCAAACTTTCTAACTATATTTTTAAGGCTGTTTTAGAGAGGTTTGTTGGTATATTATTCCTAGCCTGATTTATATGATATTTTATTCATAAAAACATTGCGAAAATGTATTTTTAAGGCTATTGGCAGTATTTTCTGATTTACTGAATAACTAAAAGAGATATCCATAATTCCCTCTGTAAAATACTTTTCATCTAATATGTCAACACAATAAAAACAATTTTGAACCTGGCTCTATCCAAATACAGATTTTGTTATTTAATTAGATCATGCCTAATTTTCATATTAACCCTTAGAACCCTAAGCTGTTTTTAGGGCATTTTCACTACCTTTATTCATAAGGATTTATTCTGGCCATACACACATGCTATATATTGTTTTTATTTTTATTGTTTTATCCAGATCTGCCATCATGTCATGTATTAGTACTAGCATTGATTTTATTTTTATTTTTAAAGAATTAAAATATAAAAAGCTTATTATAAAAAATCTTATATTTTGACATGTATCTCACCACAGCAAGCTCATAGCTCTACATGCATTTCATGTGTTCGTAGGACAGACTGTCCTGAATCTGGCAATACCATTGCCATGGTGGAGGGATTCTCTCGGGCTGAGCAATTTACAGACATATGTGGTGTACGCTTTACAGAAATAAATGGCATTTAGCATTTAATTTAGTGATTAAAAATGACCTTTCTGCGCTCCATATCTGTGACACGAACTGATCTGACCTGACTTGACCCGAGTTTACGTGTTAGCCTGTGTGTGCCTGGTGTCTGCACTCATGATTCTCTACAACTTTTTACTGCATTGCCATGAACAAGGTAAAGGCAATAAAGGTGTTTCTTTGTTGAACAAATTTGGATGCAATGTGACTCTTGAATTGGATGCCATGCAGGAATTTGCTAGGATCTCAAAACCAGATTATGAACATTCTTTGCCATAGAGAAACACACAATAGCGTTGGATTATAAACATGCTTTGCCACAAAAACAGACAAAAACGTGAGGTAAGTTGAGCTATGGTTATTATTTTGCTGTCACTTCCTTTGTTTCATAACCCAGAGGGATGTACTTGGTATCAAATGATAGCTCTGTGTCTCCTCTTTCATCTGACATGCGTGGCATATCTATCCGATCACAGGTCCGCGAATAATTCAAACGAGAGTAATGGGTGTGCAGCGTTGGTTTGACATGACGTTATTATAACATGACATTATTATTTTGCAGTCACTTCGTCTGTTTTCATAAGCCAGAAGTATCGACACACTTGGTACCAATGGATAGCCCTGTGTCCCCTCTTTCATCTGATATGCTTGCCATATACGTTCACGGGTTCGCGAGTAATTCAAACGAGAGTAATGGGTGCGCAGGTGAACGCAGAGAAGTATAGACTGTAAATATGATGCAATTTGATTTAATTTCATGATTTTTTTTATTTTCATACTTTAATGTACAAGTAAAAGTGTGTGGTCTCGTTGGAAAGCCCCACTTCTGCTCTGTCATGCAATAAAGGTTTAATCTCGTTGCGATGAACAGTTGCGGAGCAATGTAACAGAGAAGAAAGGGTGTTTTTTGACGCACTTTGCATCAATCGGGTTCTAAGGGTTAATGTAACCCAGATAGCAATTTCCTTTGGGCCGGATCCGCATAAAAGCCTTTAGATCCGCCTGTAGCGGACATACGGTATCTGACTGTGGGCCAGATCTGCTCCTGATAGAGGTTTCAGCTCTGCTAGTAATGCTGTTTTATCACCGGTTTACAGATTTGTCCCAGGTCCGATAACCGCAACTCAACTGGAAGTCAGGAAATGCGTTTAACATACAAAACACTGATTTGGCCCAAACCTGTGATACGGATATGAGCCGAAGGACCATTTTTTCACAGCAGACCCAGGTGGTAATGATATTAATTAAGGTGCTGATTCTGCTAAATTGACCTTTCCCTACTTCATTGTCAACTGGCTGCTAAAGAAAAAAAAAGGTATTTTGGAATGGCACAAATTTAGAAACTATGGGGGTGTGCACTATCTTCCCATGGCCACTTCATTTCTACAGTAAGGCTGGAAAAGAATATATAGTTGGCTCAATATTGATCATATTGTAACGATTTGATAGCGCACCACACAGTTGTCCAATCAAAAGGTTTATTCACTGGGAACGAGAGCCGGGACACAGATAGACCAAGACCAAGACACATAACACAATGCAAACAGGGCAGGTCAAGCACGCACACACACTACACATACAGGGGAGGACGCAGCCTCCCACACAAAAAGGATCACACACGAGGGAGAACTAAAAGGGAAACATGTTACAATAAAGACGCTAACACACAAAACTAAGGAGAATAACGACATAAACCCCCCAAATGTTCGCTCTCGTATCCCAGGATCCCCTGCGCGGGAGAACGCTAACACTGTCTTTTGCGCCGACGTTACATAGCTCCCCCAACAAGCCATTGCCGTCCTCGGCAATGACCACGAGGTAGCCACATGCTAACGTCGGCGCGCGTCGCCCGCCACTCAGTTCAGTGCGACAGTACCGCCAACTCACGTGGGGTGCACGCGCCGCAGGAGCTCACTCAACGGGCGCCACGCTGCTAGCAATCCAGTTCGGGCGTGCTAGCAGCCACGTGGCCGACCCGCTCGTCACCAGCTCCCTCTCAGCAGCCGCCCTCAGGCTGCCCTTTCCGCGGCGTGTCACCACGGCACTCCTCCTCTCCAGACGGGGCCCTAGGTGGCCTTACAACCGTCGACACTGTACCAAGCACCGGGGTTCGAGGGGGGCCAGATGAAGCTGCGCCAACGCCACTCCGCTCCGTCGAGTCGCCGACCAGGACAGACAGGCACCGACTCCACAGCAACCGGACCGCGCTGAGCTCTCCCGCTGCAGCTACCGTCTTCGGCGTCCCTCCTCGTGTTGCCATCTCGCAGAGCCGTACTGCTCTGTTCCCGGCCCGTTCCACTCCTTCGCGGCCTCGGCGAAGGCACGACCCCCGAGATGGTCGTGTTATCGAACTCCACACACAAACTTTTTCAAAAGGCGCCGGCCAACAGGCCAACTAGAACGGGCGCCCACACAGCACGGTGCCTCTCACACGCACCCAAAAGTTTTTTTTTTAAAGTTCAGAGGGCATTTCCGTCAAACCTGCCCCACCGTCGTGAGTTCGCTGCCCTCAGCGGCTCCGCCAACCGTCCATCGTCTAGGAACCTCTTCCTCGCCGCACTCCCTCGGCTCTGCTCACGCGTCGCGGCTCGCCGTGGAGTCAGCGCCCAGGCCAGCGTCATCTTCTCCGCGACCACTTCATCTGGCCAGATCTCCCATGGCAGCAGGCAGGTCTCGGCGATAGCTCCTCTCCTCCGGCGGCGGTAACGATAGAAGGCCTCAAGCTCTTTAGTAGCCCTTACAAGGGCTCTCTCTGCATCCTCTTGCGTGGGCCTCCACCCAGTGATGAGGTCTCCCGCTCCCAGCTGCTCCCGCTGAGTGAAGGCCATGTTCGAAAGTCGCTTCTGACACCAATGTAACGATTTGATAGCGCACCACACAGTTGTCCAATCAAAAGGTTTATTCACTGGGAACGAGAGCCGGGACACAGATAGACCAAGACCAAGACACATAACACAATGCAAACAGGTCAGGTCAAGCACGCACACACACTACACATACAGGGGAGGACGCAGCCTCCCACACAAAAAGGATCACACACGAGGGAGAACTAAAAGGGAAACATGTTACAATAAAGACGCTAACATTACACACAAAACTAAGGAGAATAACGACATAAACCCCCCAAATGTTCGCTCTCGTATCCCAGGATCCCCTGCGCGGGAGAACGCTAACACTGTCTTTTGCGCCGACGTTACAATATGCTCGTTTCATTATTTTTATTATTACCTAGCAGTGGTAAAAGTAGTCAATTGTTGTTTGTGTCAGATCAAACAGTGCTATGAGACAACCCCATATTCTTGCCACGCATGCAGAAGTCCAAGAAGTAGGCCTAACGTTAATCAAGGATCTTTGGTTTGCTCACTATCAATCTTTTGACATGATTTGCCAGCCTGGGGTTGGACTAGGACACAGCCCAACTTTTCAAGGTAGGCTATCTGCTTTTTATCTCTGTTGGTTTATTCAGAGACAACAACAAGCAGCCGAGCGATTGATAACTTTACTGTAAGTTTATACTATTATTTTCCAGCAATATAGGCTAGGCTACTAGCTTAGCTTGAGCAAAACAGCCATCACAATAACTAGCCTATTTTGGTAACAGCTAACGCTAACAGGATCACTGATGATAAATGATGAGTGTAATTGTGACTTAACCTATTTTCAAAAAGGAATAAATGGCTAATGTTTATTTTTTGTTGTTTCAGATTGACCATGGAGATGACTGAGGAAGACAGCCTGAATATCGATGGGAACAGTGGAATTAACACGACTTAAACTTTGTCTGGGATTGCACTTCTACAGCCAGGTTGTTGAATAAAAAAAAAAATAAGACACTTATGTGTAAAGTTTTTTTTTACCCCCCTAACGTTATTGTGTTTGTAGCCTAGCTTATGTTTATTAGTTGAGCTGTTGGGAAAACCTTACGAACTTTAGCCTGGGTGAACCTATAACGAACCTGTTAGCAAATGTGTAGCAAACAGATTTTTCAGGATAATTAATTACCAATCACATTTCACATGTCAAATAAAGCCAGCTGATATCTGATAAACGGGTCCACACACAATAAGCGGATCCGTATTGCATATGATAAGCAGATCTGGAACACGTCAGAAACACAGACTATCATACGGAACTGGGCCAGTCTTAGCCCTTATTGGAACCAGATCCGTCGGATCCAGACCAGTTTTGGACCGATGTGCGTTTGGACTCCGGATCAGGTCCATTATGCAGATCTGTGCGGGACGTTGTGGTAGGTGTGGCCCAGTTCCGTCCCAGTGTATGTTTGCTATCTGGGAAGTAATCAACTGAGGAAGTTTCATAGTGATATCTGCTAGTTCACATTCCGTAATTTGCAAACAGATATAATAGCAATGACTTGAACCGCTTAACATATAAACTTGGTTCACATTTTGACATGTAGGCCTAGCTCTTGAATCAAATTTTCTGCGAATGACATTTCATTTTTCTGGAATTTTTACTTTTTGAGATATTAAATAAAAACCATAGACTTAACATTGGCTTTGTGACATCATAAGTAACTTAACACCTAGAATGCAATCAGCTGCACCTGTGCTCTCTCACTGAGGCTACGTGGCTATTTTCATAAACGGACATTGCACTCTGTCAGTTTTCAGAGAAGTTTCCCCGTGTATAAAAGCCGTCAAGAGCATGCCAAACCTGTTGGTGGCAGTGTAAGGAGAAGCTCAATCCCACATTAGCTAATCAGAATACCGAAAAATAGCAACAACAGCAACAAATCACTTCCTATTTCTCGTTTGAACTGTATTTGCAAATGCAAACAGGCCAAAAGCGTTTGCACAAACGTAAAAATGAGGACCACCTTAATAGTATCGATGATCAGTAGCCAAACAAACTGTAAACATAAGGCGCTCACATGACGTTAAGCATTTTCTGGCGCTAACCACTTTGGCCGGAGTTTTTAGAAATAATCGTTTTCTGTGATAAAAACAGGGTTTTTATGTGGGAGGCCAAACCGCAGGGAAATATCTTCCCTTCGTGTAAACGGGGCCTGAGTAAAGCAACTTAACGTTGTCTCTGTGTCTCTCTCCATTCAACTGGATCGCTAACTTTTCTCTTCCCTTACTTTCTTTCACTTCTCTTTCTTTACTTTCTCTTACTATCTCTTTCTCTCTATTTCTCCCAATTTCAATTACTTTTTTTGAATAACAGTCTTTCCATATTTAACTGCTCAACTTGTGGGGGAAAACCAGTATGTTCAAAGTCGATTTCGATTTCGAACTCGAGTTCAAACGATAGACTGAAATTTGGCCAGAAAGGAGTCATACATGTTTACTCCATGAAAGTTTAAACAAAATTAAAAAAAGATTGATAGATAGTTTGAAGATAGTTTGTTAAGAATTTAACTTAACAGCGGTACCTTTGTTACAACATTAATGCAGCCATTAAACAGTGCGGTACAGTTGTAACCGTAAGTGTCATGAATGTAACAGTGCTAAAATCGTGAATCCTGTCACATATTTTAACACAAAACACTGCTGGCTTAAACTAAGGATATATTTTCATATATAATCAACAAAAATGTATGATTGTTAAAGCTAATTTATTGTATGATTGATTAGCCATTGCAGACCATATGATACAGTGTTATGCTAGCTCACAATAATCTTTAAATATGCTTATTTTGGTCTTGTTTGCTGTGTTAAGTGTAATTGGGTGTGACCGCGGCACAAAAATAATCCATAACTCGCTATCAGAAGTGTTCGCGCATGCGCAATAAAATCAGTTAATTTTGCCATAGAGACGGGTGACTAACCCACACAGGTCATGTTTTTATTTTAAAGAGGTTCCTCAATTCTGTCATAATTGCTCTTCAGATACGCATTCATGCCATCTCCTGGTGATTCTGAAAGTTCTATCGACATGAGTTTAGAGTTCATAGATTCAGCATCAATGCTCTGCAACACTCGCACCTTTGCATTAGCTGCAGCCAACTCTGTTTCAAGTTCAACTCTTTCCATTGCATTTTGCACTTCAATTCTTTCCATTTCCAAGGCATGTTTTTTCTTCAGTCCTTCAGTACGTTGCAGTAGAGCTGCCTTTTCTGCTTCAGCTTTTAAACGTGCGGAAGACACTGATGAAGATTTAGAGGCAGCACTGGCACCAGAACGTGAAGGTCCTGATTTACTGGCACGTGCTGCCACATTGGATACACTGTCCAGAGGAGACACCATAGTTTGGGGTTCATGGCTTTGAGCACTCTTCCACATTTCTATCTCATTCAAAAATTTTTCAAAGGTTTGCATCTTTGGTTGGTACCAATCATCATTGTCACTTTTCTTTTCCTCTTCCTCATACAGCACTTGCACAGATTGGTGCACATCTTTAAATTCGTCCAGTGCCACATGGAGCTGTTCAAGGCCTGTGTCAACCGCTTCAATATTTCCACCTTTTAGTAATTCCTTTAATTCATTCATTTTACGTGTACACACACCAAGTTTTCCTCTGCGTGTTGCGCAAAGCTCTTTAAGTTTGTCATCAGCCATATTTAAGCTTAATAAACAACAAAAATATTATTTTCTTTTTCCTTTTCAAAAAATTAAACACAGCACAGTTGTCTTCAACTCAGTTCATTCTCATGGCTTCATTTACATATGCATGAACAAATCATGGTCCGCTCCAGTAGCAAATCCAGTAACAATAATTCACTCCAATAGTGAACTTGAAAAGGTAAACTCTCAAAAGATCCAAAATTTTGTCAACTCCAAAAAAAAAACTTTACGTTTCAGTCAAACAAAGGATTCCACAGGTTCCAAACAATTCAATTGTGAAGCAGCGTAAGCGATTGCAAAGTTCTTTACCTTATGTAGTGGCGGGCCACTCTTAGCTGGGATGTATTGCTTTGCTTCTTTGACAAGCTATCCAAAAAGAGAAACTTAAATTGTACCTTAATACAGGTGGATGAGATGGGATTCAAGCAGGTAGGTGAACAGGGCAGGTAAGCAGGGCAAGGCAGGCAGCAGGCAGGTAAGGAGGTTGGTAGTAGCAGGCAGATAGGCAGGCAAGCAGGTTGGTAGTCACAGACAAAGCATGGACTCCAGTAATCCAACAAACAATTGGTAAGTGGTTGAAAAATGATGGTTAAAAAAGGCACAACTTAAGATCAAAAATAATGTCCAAAAAGTATTCAATAGCAATTCTATAGCGATTCAATAGCGATTCAATAGCGATAGTAAAGAACTGTATGCTCAATACATTCCAACAGCTTCTTCTTTGTTCTAGGTTTTTTGGGGTCAAAGGTGAGAGGCGGCCATCTTTAACTTCAAAACCTTCTCACCACCTGTCAAACTAAAAGTAACTACAAAATAAAGGACCCCAAATCTAACAAATATACCAGTGCTCCAATAGCACACTAATTTAAATGAACATAAACTCAAAATGGCTCCTACAGGAACCATATGTAAGATTGTGGCCAAAACTGATACTGCAATCACTTTCAAATGACTGTAGAGCGGTGTATCCCCTCCACCTCCCCCCTGACTCGAGGTTGCCAACCCAGATGCCAAAACACTACTGACTTTGTGATTAGTACTGTAGATAGGTGGAGGGTGGCGCATCAGGCCAAAACACAACATGACATGACAAAATACAACATCAACATCAGTTGAGGGCTGCAACTTCACTTTTTAAATGACAATATCCTGGCCGGACTATTTTTGTCAGTGATATAAGTATTTGAAATGAACATGATTTCTTAATGTCTAGTGACATATCAGGCCCATTTTATAATTAATTGAAATACTTTTCTTACATACGGTTCCTTTAATTTCTGTGCAATTTGCTGTGATAAATAAACTTGAAACAGAGGGACTGAAGATAGGAATGACATGTGATTGATGTCCACAAGCAAACAAACAAACAGCTCCGTTTAAAAATTATAAAAATTGCGATGTTTTGAATTTTGCTTAATATCTCTGGTCGTATTTATTGTAGACCATCCATATTTGGATGGCTGTAGATTGTAGATAATTGTATATGTAGATAATTGTATAATATGTGTCTATTTAAGTTTCCATAATCATATCTTGAGAATAAAACGCTGTTACATTTGTACCGATTTTACAATTGTAGCAGTTCTCCCCTAAGGCTCTCTTTCTCGACGTCTTATCATTCTCTCTTCCCCACTTTCTTTCACTGCTTCTCTTTCTTCACTTTATCTCTTTTGGTCTTTCTATCTCTCCCAATTTTAATTACCTTTTTTTTACTATTATTTAAAAAAGTTCGCAACCACTTTGTTTTAGCAAAGCAACCACTATGATTACCTTAGCAACTCCTTAACAACCATCTAAGTTACCCTAGCAACCACTTTAATTAGCATAGCAACCACCATATTTACCCTAGCAACCATCTCAGTACCCTAGTAATAACCTAGCAACCACTATCATTATGTCAACCTAGCAACCGCCTTAGCAACCAACATGATTACCCTAGCAACCAACATAGCAAACACTTTTTTAGCATAGTAACCACTATAATTTTTCTAACTAGGGTTGAGTATCGTTTGGGTTTTATCCAATACCGGTGCTAAATCAATAAATCGATCTTTTAAAACAGTGATCGATAATCGATCTTTTAAAACGGTGCCGGTGCCAAAACGGTGCCTAAACTGGTACTTTGTTTTTACAATAAAATGGTCTAAAGCATGAATTGCTTTTTTTTATTATTGATAAGACAATTTTGAACATGAAATTGAACTGTTATATTCAATTTACTATCGATATCTAATTACACATAATACATTTAAATAAGCTCTGCTTTCAAGTTTATCCAGTGTAGGCGGCTTGTCATAAGGTATGTTAAAACAGCTTGCCATGGAACTGCCAGGTCATGGTCAACATTTGCAAGTAAGGGACCGTTCGGTATTTATGGAATGGACCACCAGAGGAAAATAGGGGAGGGTCATGTCTTTTTTTTCTTTGTTGTGGGGAGGGTCACCCAACTTTTTTTAGTCTAGGAGGGAGGGTCACCCAACTTTTGTATTCATGAAAACAGCAAAATTTGGGCCATTGCCCAGGGCCTCGCGTCTGATAGCCCTCGCACCTGGCCAAAGATGACATTAAGCGTTTATTCTTCATTAACGCCTATTGTAGTCTAAAGCATAACGAGGCTAACGTCCCAAAACAACGATCAATGATCATCAAATTTCTCTCTCATATTGCTCCTCATAACCACCCGGCACGTCCGAATCCCAGGACATGCACTGGACCTCATAATAGGCTCGAGATATAATTCCAAAGGGGACAGATAAGGCTCCTGCATTTAAAACTTAAAAAGTTTGAACAAACCTTCCCGATCTTTGAAATTGCGATCAGTGACTGGCATCGGGTGAACGAAGCTTTTCGAAGTTGAATAGGCTATTAAAAACTATTTGTGCACCTCCATGTCACAGGAGAGACTAGTGGGCTCACCCTTCTCTGAATTGAAAAAGACGTTAGGCTACCTGCAAGCTGGCCTATGATTTCATTGCTGAGTTTGCGGCAAGGTAAGCAATATTTTTTTTTCTGGTGTCAGGATATGTCATTTATTTGTCCAATGTTAGCCTACAGACCAGTTTCCATAGTGCACATCTTATCAATAGTTTGAATGTCATGTGTGTTTCTGCTCATTGACAAATAGCGTTCAGCACAGTGTTCGCCCTTGTTACACTAGTTTGGTTTCGTGATGTACCCTATGATAAACGGCTTATGGCCAAATATGTGACTCAGCTAATGTTATAATATAGGCTATACAATTTCCCCTCTTAAAGACAAGCTGGTGTAGCCTATTAGCCTACTATTAAAATGCACCGACAGTAGGCTAGCCTACGTGTAAAGTAGGCTATCGCATGATTTCATGCACGTAAGTGAAAAGGGCCTCGCACCTGTCAAGTTCGCACAGGGCCTCGCACCCCCTTGCGACGGCCCTGCAGCTCCTCCTAAGACAGCGGGGGGAAAAGATCAAATAGGCTACGTGATAAACCCGGAAAAAGTTGACAGGTATGTTTCGGTCCCGGTGATTATTTGTGAAATTGTGCAAACGACAGCCTTTTCAATACACTTTGAGTGGTAGCATGCAAGCTCCCAAATTGACCCAGTACAGAAGGCATCAATAAATTGTTTGGGAGGGTCATGCGTTTTTCTCAATCACTTCGGAGGGTCATAGAAAAAATTATTGCTGGCGAGGGAGGGTCACATCTTTTTTGACTAGGGTTGGGTATCGTTTGGGTTTTATCCGATACCGGTGCTAAATCGATACTTTTAAAACGGTGCCGGTGCCGTAACAGTGCCTGAACCGGTACTTTGTATTTAAATTAAAATGGTCTAAAGCATGAATTGCTTTTTTATTGATAAGACAAATTTGAACAGGAAATTTAAACTGTTATATTCAATTTACTATCAATATCTCATTGCTCCTACGCATAATAGCCTACATGTAAAGGTTAAAACAGCTTGCTATGGATGCACACACAATGGTAAGCTCTGCTTTCAAGTTTACCCAGTGTAGGCGGTTAGCCATAAGGTATGTTAAAACCGCTTGCCACATAGAACTGCCAGGTCATGGACAACAGCATTTGCAAGCAAGCTAATCTAACAGGGACTCTTTCTGAATTACTTTCCAATTAATTTAGTGTGTTCCCAAATGCTTCAAGAAATTTAATGTCTTCCCCCATAACACGCAAAAGTTTTGAACATGTTAGGCTACATGTCGGTGTTGAAATGTTTAGATTCCCAGCGCTAGGCATTTTAACAGCAACTATGGCTATGCACTATACCAGTCAGCTGAGTTTAATTAGCGATAACGTACGGAGAGGGTTCCGTAGCCTCTTTGACAGCTCAGTGACATCAGGTATGTAACCTACATAGCTATGTTTTTGCCAGCTAACTTTTAACATGATCAGAACACACTGTGAAATAAAGTTTTCATCTTACAACTTTGCTGATAACATTTCAAATAAAAATATATATAAATAACACCTTAGTAACCACTTCAATTACCCTAACAACATCCTAGCAACCCCTTTGCATGCACTGGTAATTCCTTGGAATTGTATTTCTAGTTTATTTTGTATTTTTGTATTCTGTTCTTAGTTCTTGTTTTCACAGATACCTCAGCATCTATCTATTAATTCCAGGAAGGTCTGTCTGTAGGTGTGTTTGTCTGTTTGTCTGTCTTCACATATCTCTTGAACTGTTCATTTGACATGTGTCTGGCTAAGGGCACAGGTGAGTGCAGTGTCGAGTTTGACATTGTTTGGATAAGAAAATGTATGGTTTAAAGAAGCATTGATCAGAAAATAAATAATATCTGATCTCAATAATACAGAGACCTCCTCTGAATGCGGTTTGCTTTCATAAAAACATTCAGTGAATCTTGACCTCAACAACCGACACCAGGATGCTGTCACTCCAAGCATACCGGTCATACTTTGAATACTTTGGACTTTCTTTGTACATAGAATAAAGAAGCGACAATTCTAACTGCACAGTCCTGAATTTAAGGGCAGTTTCAGAGTATGACACTCATGAGGAGCATTTCTTTCATCAAGCTCTTGAATTAAACATAATATTAGCCCTATGTCAAAACAGCTGTTAGTGTTAAACGTGTCAGTTTGATCTGTAAAAAACGTAAATCCTTTTTATTGAATGTTTACAAGCATTATGGAATGCTTTGTTGAATTTATGTTTTTTCCAACTATCATGCCATTTTTAAAGAAGGGCCACCTGCAGGCATGTAACTGGGCTACGGGTTTTCTACAGGAATGAGCATGGTTTGTACAGGCACTGCACTATGCAATGGAAGTCAGACTGACTGCAATCAAACTTCAGACTCAAGTTAAATTAATATTCTGTCAGTTATCTGCCACTCCTCACAAGCCACATGACTTCACAGATCAACATTTCTTCAGAATACCTAAAGCAAGAAAGATCAAGAGACAAACAGACAACAAATTTACATATTTTTTATTCAAAGTAAAGCTTATGTTTCTTTCTTTTAGTCTGTCTGTGTTAACTGGAGGGATGTTCTGTTTTGAGCTTGTTTACATAAATACTCTCCTCTCTGGTGTCTTTTCCACTGTGTTCCCCATGGGTGGCAAATAGCTGTCGCACCAAACACCTTGCGCTACACATAAACACTTGGGTAAACCCAGGTCAGGCTAACGGATCAACAGATGATGAAGCTAATGGAAAGGGAAATGAAAAGTGATGTTCCTGAGAAATCATCACCCCCATGCGTGGTGAACATGCCTCGACTGGGACATGTGCGTCCTATGAATTAGTATTATTTGGGAGGAAGGCATTCCATCTAAATCTGTCTGTTCATGCTATGTACATTTCCGATGGTTGGAGACATGCACAAGCAATAAAATCACTGCTCATGAAAGCAAAAGTAAAAATAACATAAAGATTTAATGGAGATATAGCCATCAAATACTCTTCTGAAACGGAGACAAGCTTGGTCTGGCAGAGTGTAAAATCATAAAAGTAATAATTTAAAACGTGCAAAAGGATGGACCTTGATTAAACATAATTGATACAAGGGAGCCCAAACGATTGAAATCTTTTTCATGTAACTCAAACATTTAATTTAGTCTTTTGGCTGAGCAATTTAGTGGTAACAAATGATTCTGACCAAAATGATCTATTGAACCATTAAGTTTTGCAGAACCAGGCAGTAAGGAAAGGCTATTTGAGAAAGCTAAACTTTTTAACGTTAGAGAAAATCTGTATTTATTTCTGTTCCAACAGTTTTTTTTTATCAAAGGGGTTCGTCTCAGTGGAGATGGCCAGATGGCTTTTAAACAATTAAGAAGCCCAATGCTCTGTTGTGCTTCATATTGTCTTCCACGGAAAAATGTGCTTGTTAAAGCAACTAATCTAGAAAATTGTTGCCAAGAAAATAGGGAATAGAAAGCCCATTTTATCCAATGCCAGACATTCTCACTGAAATTTGTGGTTTAACATAAGGTGCACAACAGTGGTCTTGTGACTTTTCTTTGGCCATTTTTCAAACCTACTGTACTAGAAAGACACACAGATTTGCAGATTGGGTATGTCTTCTCTCCCCATGAAAGAGCCCAGCAAGTACAGTAAGTAAATTACAGGAAAGGATGTATTGCAGTTGTAGAGTCCTCTTTCAGTTACTATTGCCTGCTGTGTCTTTGTAGACAAATGAATTACAGGTGATTGCATGGCAACATATATAGAGCTTAGAAACTGTATGCTTGATGCTCATTAATGCAAATCAAACCAGCTAATAGGCTAACTGAAATAACACCCATGCCAATCTCTAGGTATGGTGAAGGGTATGTGATGATATGGGGCTATTTTAATTCCAAAGGCCAAGGGAACTTTATCAGGATGCACAGTATTCTGGATCTATGAAATAACTGGCCTTTAAAAAAAAAAATCTGCCTGTCTCTATGGGAATTTAACATAGGGGTGGGAATACTTATGACCCTTGTATTTTAAGGAAGAACATTTATTTATTTATGATACATTATTCATTCACTAAGAAAATTGGTGTCCTTAAAGGTTAGATATTTCCTCATTTTTCACTTAAGGCATTAAGATCAATTTCCAAAAGATGATTTTATATTCCTCTTTTCAGTCAACTTTAGCATGGGTGCCAATACTTTTGGCCATCACTGTACATACATACATACATACATATACATAGCCTTTGGGTTGGATTTTAACCGTGGAAGCTCTGCACTCTGTTTAAAGGGCACGTTTTACTCTCTTGGCCCTGGACCTTCTGACCTCTGCTACTTCAGTGGCACAAAGAGATAACCGGTGAGTGGACAAAAAGAAGAACATACAGCCCACTGAAGAAGTCAAGGGTCAGTGAGCATTCACAAATTCCATGCCTGGGGCTAAACATCTTGGAGGTATATATGCAGCACTGGACCATGTATACAAGAGCATTATGCTCATTAACCATGCAGTAGATTTCCTCTCCCTCTCTCTCTCTCTCACACAGATGGGACATGCTCAGATTTGTGCACCTACATGCCGCTATAGCATTGGCAGTCAACTATAATCCATTTGTTGTGTTTTCTCATTAAGCATGCTGAACATGCATGCAGCCATAGATAGGCAGGGAGGAGTCCGTGGCACGGCTGATAATTGCCATGGTTTACATGGAGTGCAACTGCCATGTAGATGATTATGCAGATAACGGTGCTATTCGCCTGGGGGCCATGCCATTCTGTGTCTCTCTCTCTTTTCACTCTCTCTCTCACACACGTTCTCTCTTTCTGTATCACTCTATCTATCTCTATCTTGCTCACCACAGAAGTTATTAACTTCAAATTGGACGGAACAACATAAACTGCTCAGTCTGAGATATGGAGCCAATAGATATGGAGCCAAGTGAGGTGTTTTCTTTCTGTTGTATAGCGGGGGAGGACTCGCAATGCAACCTCCACCGCAGGTTACATTTTCAATTTAATTCAAAATTGTGTTGTTATTTTAAGATTCTATCACTTGTGATGAATGTCGCATAATGACTTTTTCAGTTATTGACCGTTTTTCACCTGGGCAGTAGGGTCCATGCAGAGTCATCTCATGCAGTACGTGGCACGTATGAAGCCTGGATAACACAGCAGAATTCACAGCACAAATCAGTACAAAGACTGTATTGTGGTGAGGAGTGCAGTGCTATGCTTTATGTACAGTAGAAGCCTCCTGTTACTTGAAATCCTGGCAGTTCCTTAGTCACTGGCCCAGGCATGTAACTGCATACCACAGCCATAGCAATAAACCATAACCATGTTCATGTTCCTTATCTAAACTCCTGCCTATTTTTAATAGCCCATCCATATGTGCCAAAGTCAGTGTTCTTAGGATATGTAGCGCATGTATTCCTCAGATCAATGTATTTGTTGTATTGAGGAGCGGTCCTGTAAGGCCATTTTAAAGGCACAATAGAGTGTGCAAAGCAACTGTATGTTTTTAGCTTTTAGCTTTTAGTGTAGCATTGCAAGTATTTACTGGCAAAATTGGCAAGTGTAGTAGGTAGTATTTGGCAGGCAGTTTTGTAACTAACTGTTGTCTTGTTGTCTTGCACTTGCATCAAACACCTGGATCTCTGATTGGTAACGCTAGCTACAGTATGGTTAGCATCTGCTCACCTTGCAAAATTGATGATGCATTAAATTACTTGCTCTCTGTACTGATATTTTTCACTGTTTGCAGAGGCACAGCAACAGATACAGTATAATGGGTCTCAAGTCTACACAGAGACAAACCCATTTTATTGAATGGAATCATATGTGGTGTCTCAAGTTATTTAACAGGCATCACAGGTGTTCTTTTGTCGATTTTCCAAAACCCCAAATTCATTCACTCTCACAGTGATTCTTTAAGCAAACGGGAATGCTAATCTGGAATACAAATGTTATTAGTATATTTGCATAATCCATTCCAAATTAAAATGATGTTTTCAGTGTATTATCACTGCAGTTCTCCCTCTGCTTTACCCCTGCAGTAGTGCCCTTATAATGGCTTATTATGACTACTTTTCCATGGACCACATGTATTTATGTCTGGGTTAAAGAGTGGCTTGGTGAGGCGTGTGAAGTGTACAGATTCAAACACGCTACCAGCTCATCTTATGCACAACACGCCGTCTGCTGAATAAACAGTCTGCGCTGCAGCCTCAGCACTCCTACTTGACCCGCATGATTGTCGTGATGGGCAGAAACCTCCTGCATATGCAAACCAATGGATTTATCCATGTGCCTGCTAGCAAACAAGAAATATTTCTGCATGTACATTCTGGGAAACGTTAATGCATGTGTGTGTTGTATTATATGTCAGTGTGTGTGTGTGTGTGCGTGTGTCTTTGTTGTGTGTGTGTGTGTTCTGTCTGCCTTTCTTTGTGCACAAAGTCATTTCCCTCTCTTTTCAGCTTCTATCTTTCTCTTGCCCCCGTCCCTCTCCCGCCTCCCTGTCTGCTCTCCTCTCTCTGGCCCCCACCACTCAGAGGGCCTCTCTACTCCTCTTTTTTTCTTTTCTCTTCTTTTTCCCCTTCCTCCCTACCCTTGGCCTCCCCACACTCACCCCATTTAATGTGAGTGGCTTCTTATTTCTTTATCCCCCCTCCTCCTCTCTCTCTCTCTGCTCCACTTCTCTTCTCCTTCTCCATGTTCCTCCCATCTTATCTCTCTCTTTCCTTGGCTTTTCCCTCTCTCTTTCGTCTCTGTATACTCTCCTTTTTTCCAAGCCCTTCACTCCCCCCTACCTCATGTCTTGATCTATATGGTGGCCTGTGTGTATCATACAGGTCTTGTCTCGACTCAACTTAGAGTATGTGAACTCCTTTTTATTTTTCTTCCTCAGTTGATTTTGTGAACTTTTTCATCCTCTGGAGTCAGAGGCTTAGATTTAGATCTATGGGTAAAGACTGTCGAGTCACATGCTAAGCTTCTCTCTATGGGTAAAGACTGTCGAGTCACATGCTAAGCTCCTCTCTATGGGTAAAGACTGTCGAGTCATATGCTAAGCTCCTCTCTCTGCGCCTCAGCTCTCGGGGAAAGTCCGAGCCTTCCCTCCGTCCTCCTCTCTGTGAAAGCAGAGGAAGCATCAAAATTTGGATTTGGAGGGACTTTTGGTCGAAGCGTGCAGTACGCTCGGAAAACTCACACCACACACGTCGCAGGCGACACTTAAAGAAGCGGGAATGCCGGCTCTCCTTCGGCACTGGGGGAAACGGGTGAAATCTTCGACAGGTTGCTGCGGTAACCCTGACCACCAACAAAATGCCAGGTGTCTGAGGCTTTGCAGTGGAGCCAGCGGGGCTTCCCAGCCGACCCTGCAGGGGTTGTCTCTCTTGATCACCCTCCCATCCTGGCCGGTGCTTCCCCGAGGTATCAAATGTGCCCGCGTGTCAGGATCAAGGTCTGCCTATTCACCTTACAGCCACCTGGAAAAGCCCAAAGTAAAACGCTTTTTAACGCCCCCCTGTACTGAAAATCAATATACAATCAATAAAATCAATAGATATGAAAAAAGATGTTAGTGTTGTGAGGGAGTTGTTTCAGCATATCTTTACTGTCTAGCTCTGGGGTAAGTGCGTTGCGTTTCTCTGACCATTCTGTCCAGTCGAGACACAGGGCCACACCTTCGTGGCAGGATCTCAGGACCCACTCCCCTCATTTCCACGGACGAGTGTTGTGCAGCGAAGGTCTCCCGCTGTCTTTTTCCGTCCGAAAAAGGCGTTTTTTTGGCCTGGGTCCACGTGGCACAAAAGAGCCGCAACATTCCTGCTGTCTGGCGCTAATCTGTGGTGTCAGCTCGCGTTAACGCCGCGCCGCCAAACGGGAGGCGAATATTAAAAACCCCACCGGCAGAATTCCTCTGGAGCGGAGGTGAGCAGAGCAGGAGGAGGAGAGGAAGGAGGAGGAGGAGGAGTAGGAGGGAAGGTCACCTAAGGTTGGACAGTGCCCCTGCACCGAGGGGAAGTTTAACCGTTTAGTCTAGGGGTGGGAGTGGCAGTGACTGGCGGGAAAACGGTATTGTGGTGGCGATCGACACCTTCGTCACCTTCTGAGTCTTTTCCCCCTTTTGACTCGAATTTACTCACATTTTTGAGTCCGAAGCAGTCAAATTAATGAGGCTCTCTGTCCACACTTGTATGTGTTATTGTCTCTGCTCTATTGAAGTGGAAATTATAGAATTAAATTGCAATAGTATTACGAGAATGGGGGCAGGTACGTAGAGAGAGAGAGGGCCTATTGTGATTCTGTTAGTCACTGTGTTTTCGAGTGATTCCACATTTCTCTGTGTGTGTGTGTGTGTGGACACACACTCTCTCTCACACACACACACACACACACACACACACACACAGGAAAGTACCTAGACGACAGTGGCCAGGTAGAGGAGGGGATGAAGGCAGCCTCTGTATGAAGACTTGGCAGCGACTGGCGGCCTTTCTGTAAGACTATCCCTCTCGTCCTGAACCTGAGCAGCCTCTCAATGCCGCCTTTGTCCCCCCTGCGGCTCCACACTGATGACACCGAGGATCAGGACTCAGCAAGCACCTGTTTCCTACCTGCAGCTCACCAAACAGCCACCTCCCCTCCCTCTTCCCCCTACCTGCCTAAAGATAAACAAGCCTTAAACATTTGCGCTTAATCAAAAGGATGTGCCATAGTTTTGAAACAATGCCATGGACAGAATGCGGAAAAATGTTTTGTCTTTGAAAATGTGCCTTTTCCATTGTTGTATAGAGTGGTTGCATATTTTTGTGCTTGCCTGTGTACAAGTTTCATAATTTTTTTGGTTTGTTTGTTCAACAAAAGTCAAGTACCTCTATATGAGTCTGTCCAGTGTTCTCTCACTTGAGGTGGCCACAAGGTGACAAGGACTGGCTGACGTGCCACCAGGACTGGACCCTGTGATGCCTCTCTGAGACACAGCAGCGCCAGCCGTCATGTGTCCAGTACACCACTCTGACACGGTGTGTGTGCCTGTTGTGTGAGTGTGTGTGTGTGTGTGTGTGAGGGGGGGGGGGGGGGTTGAGCTCTCTCACAGCTAGTCCTCTGCCACGGGACTAAAGCTGTCAAAATCACTCAAAGGATAATCCCAACAATAACATGCTTAGCAGTGTCACCCTCCGGACAGATGTGCATGTACATTAAAGTCCAGATATAATTTGTGTGTGTGTGTGTGTGTCAGCAAAAATATTTTCTCATGTGTCTCCAATATATTTTAGTTCCTTTGGACACACCGCTTTGCCTCTTTATTACAGGGGTGTTTAATGGCATCATGAGGCATCAGGCATTTTGAATAATTGTAGCACATTATGTTGAATGACATCCACAATGTATGTCCTCCACAACATCCTGGCTCTCACATCCCTCCTCTCCTAATGCTCTCCTAACGTTCTGCTAACGTTCTCCTAACAGTGATCTGGAGTTCAGTCAGGCAGACTGGGAATATGTTAAGAGACAGCTTTTTCACCCCCCTCTTTTGCGGGGCCATGTGCGGAGTGCTGAGAGTGGGCTGTATGAGGCCGGTGGCTGTGAGTGAGTGCACACATGCAGCTCCACAGCTCCACCCGCTGCAGTACCGCGGGGTCATCGGGTACATGCCCCTACCCATAATGCCTCGGCACACCCACCGTCCAAATAGACGGGACTACTCCTTTAAGTAGACGATGAAACAGGAGCCGGCGGCGCGCTCTTAGGGAGAGACGCTAAGGCAGCCAAGAGAGAGGGAGAGAGGGGGGAAACGGAGAGAGAAAGACTGTGAGAGACAGAGGCAGGGAGGAAGAAAGAGAAGGAGGGAAGAGAGAGGGTGAGTTAGCGAGTGAGAGGCCATCGGAGAGGGAGGGAAAAAGAGAACTCATTCCTTCCCTGCCCCCCACTACAAAGCCGTTAAGTTGCCATTATTCATGTCGTAATATTATGGGTGTCGGTTTGCGATCTGTGCCGTGCAGAAAGGAAAGAGTCTTGTTGCTAGGAGAGGAGAGGCACAGACCCTCCCCATTGGCCGACAAGGACTACAGCATTGTCCAATCGGAGACGTCTGGCATCAGCAGAAGGGCAGTGCAAGAGGCCCGTACATACAGGCTTGATTAATATGTTAGACATGTTTTATGGGTTAAAGGGAGTCTGGAAGTAAATGCATCGGAGAGGCAGCAATAGGGAGGGAAATCTGACTGCATGTGCGATTGTGTGTGTGTGGTGTGTGTGTGTGTGAACGTGTGTGTGTGTGTGTGTGTGTGTGTGTGTGTGTGTATGAGTATGTATGTGCGTGGGTACATGCTGTGTGCATAGTAGTTGTACATGGTGTCTGTGTGTGTCAGTGCGTGCAGAAGAAGATACAGTGATGTGTACATTATGCTGCTCACTGCAAAGTGGAAAATTAATAGAAGAGCAGTTGTCTTGATATGTGAGAGGTCTTGCAAGAATTGCAGGGATTGATAGCCTAAGTTGGAACATGGGCCAAATCCATGGAATGGACTTTTGTATGTTCCTTTGTCTCCTATAAAATGAATTGATTGCAAAGCCACAACAATGGGACACATCTATTAATGTCACGGAGATCAGCGTGTGGACCGGTGGCCGTGGAGCGCAGGGTGGTTTGGAGCATACTTTCATGAGTATGTGATAATTATGTCCCCATAGCTGGGATTTGCCGTAGTATCTGTAATTAAAAACAAAACAAAGAGGCTGTCAGACGGCCTGCCACACACAGCCGGGCTGCACAGACCCAAATAATGACACACAGATGGGGGGATGAACAAACAGAGAAATAAACACATGCATGGCTGGGATAGACATAGATTTCTCTCTCTCTCTCTCCATCTCGATATTGCTCTTTCACTTTCTCACTGTACCACGTTCTTTCATTCATTCTTTATTTGTTTTTCATATTCTTTCACATTTTTAATAGTTCTTTACTCTCTCTTCTCTCTCCCCTTCCTTTCTCTCTCTAAAATTCAAATAAAA